>NC_133649.1:117517852-117817852 GCF_009905375.1 Apium graveolens
CTTGGATGGACTGTCACCCAGCCTTTTACACCTTCATAGACCGTACCCCGGCCTGTCGCTTATGCCGACTCAATTAGATGGACTTACTCCCGAACGTTGGGCAAGTAATCAAATTGTTTTCTCAAAACAGCAACCTCTTTGCGAATATAAAATACACCACAGAGCCGGATCCCTCAGGTTTTGAGCGAGTATTTAAATCCCCTTCGAAAGGAGGATCTTAAATATAAAAATGAGTTTTGGGATCCGCCCTAACTTTTAAAAATCATTTTGAAGACTCGAAAACATTTTTAAGAATGTTTGGAGAAATGCTGATTTAATAAAATAAATCAGTCCCAATATATTAGAAAATATCTGAATATTATTATTTAAATAATATTCCCATAAAGTATAATCTTTATAAAAAAATTGAAGTAGAAGTTTTAAAACTCATACTTGAAATGAATATTGATAACCAAAGATATACTTATACGAAAGTATGATCTTTATTTGAATAATTGAAAATAAGTTTGATTATCGAAACATTATTCTTTAATAAAATAAAGAATATTATTTAGTAAATAAGCGGAGTCATAAATCCTCGAATGAATATTCAAATAATATTCATTAAATAGAATAAACAGAGTCGTAAATCCTCGAATGAATATTCAAAATAATTTCATTAAATAAAATAAACGGGGTCATAAGTCCTCGAATGAATATTCAAAATAATATTCATTATATAAAATAAACGGAGTCATAAGTCCTCAAATAAATATTCAAAGTAATATTCATTAAATAAAGTAAGCGGAGTCATAAGTCCTCGAATGAATATTCAGAATAATATTCATTAAATAAAATAAAGTTATCGAATAAACCTTATTCGATTAATAGTTTTGAAAACTATATCAATATATATATATATATTATACTCGGGAACATCGACTCCCGGTTTAGAAAAATGTTCACCTTTGGGTCCCCTATACTAAGGGTATACGCAACTACTGCTTATCTCTAGCATGGGTATTATGCAACTTATAAGCAATTGAATCAACAATTAGATATCAAGATTACGAAACAGACATGCATATACCATATCACATTCTCCAATATATCGCAAGATTTGCTAATAACAATCATGCACTTATCACAAGATAATGCATATACATATATTTACATCACAACAACAATATAACGGGTAGAAAACTTGCCTGAGTGCTCCGGGGTAGACTTAAGCTTAGAGTGGGTCCGGTAACCTATGAACAACAACATAAGCCGGAATTAAACCACGGTCGCTTAAGAAACTAGACTTTAACCAATTGAACCCTAACATTTGCTTATGGTCAGTTCTACGCTTAATAATCACATAAGTCATTCGAGTACCCTCGGCTCCACCATTTTTAATAAATTAACCATTAAGAATTTTAAGGCGATTCTTTCGCGAGTACTCTACGAACTTCCTAATACACTTTACATAATTGTTTCATACTCCAATTAGTCATTTAAGGGCCTTAACCAAGGTTTCAAAGTAAGGCGAGGGGTAATGGTTCATTCGCGAAACGCCGTTACTTAAAACGGTCGTTTCTCCTAAACCGTACATCGGATTAAAGCGAACCACATATCAAAACGAAGCTTGTAACATGAACTATCTAAACATGATAATGGTCAGTTTATGGAAGTGAGTGTTCTAGTGCAAAAGTTAAGCACAAAACAGTCTAAGGTAAATCGGACATTACGACGGCTATGTTTACGCGATTACCAAAGTTTAAACTACTCCAATCAACCACAAATCAACCACAAATCCACCCATAACCACCAATACCACCAAACGTCATCCAAACCTTACTAACTCAGTCCATAACCTCATGATTTTTCCAACTTATTCAATCTCAAACAAGAGCTACTAACTATACATAAGGTTCATCAACCAACAACCAAGATTTATAACCCAAAATCATTATAATTCCAACCAAACTCTAAACATACAAGAATCATGCTCTCATGAACTATAATAAACAAAACCAAACCTAATACTCAAAGTAAAGTTAGGGTTTAGAGGTGTTATACCTTTCTTGGAGTGATTAGAGTAGCTAGGAAGTCTTAGGGAGCCTCCTACAAGATTGATCTTTCCAAAGAAATGAAGAACACAAAGTTAGGTTTTGAAGTTTCTAAAAGTCATATTGAAAGAACTGTCACAACGAGGGTCTTACCATGCTTATTTGGACGAGACTTGTGAAAAAGAGTTGTAGGCCATCTCAATACCTTTCCAAAGAGCTATAGAACTACTATTTGAGTGAGTATTGAAGGACATATGGTAGTTTGAAGTTGCTACTCTGGTTTTGGCCGAGAGCTTGCTTCTTTAAAATGAAAAGTCAAGTTTGTGTTATGATTTTTGTTTTGTTTCTTTGTTTATGGCTTGGCTAATTTTGAGGATTTACCATGGTAAAAAATGAATGGCTCACAATCAACCAACAACACACTTCTTTTTGTCATGCTTAGGTCATCATTCTTATGTCATCCAATTGCCACATGTCTCTTCCTTGTGGTTTGATGATGTCACAATCCTTGGCTTCTTGTACAAGCTTGTCTCTTGGTCGCTTATTTGTTTTACGGTTCGCTTAACTTTCATTCTCGTTCGTAGTTTGAGGGATCATATCCGGGATCTTATTACTTGGGTTCCCCTAAAACTTTCTCAATATTTTATATTCCTTTTTATGATACCCTCTTAAAATCCTTGAATTTAAATCCTTTTTATCCTGTCACCTTATACTCAATTCTTTCGGTATCTGGTGGATTTTCGGGAAAAAATCAAAGTGTTCGGATTTGGATTCTGATGATCTTTACATACACTTATTTACTTTATGGAGTACTAATACGATCTTAGAATTTCCATAACAGTACTCCTATATAGCGTGGTCTGATAATTTTCCTTAATCAGCATCTTCAGCAAAAGATACTATTCATTCGTGTTTCAAAATTTTCCAAAAATTGGGGTTATTACAAGTAGTCTGAGGTACCTTTGATTCAGCATCTTCAGAACTGCATTCAGCACTTGCTTTATCAGCATTTGCCATCAAAGCATAATTCTCCTCACTTTCAGAGTCTGAGGTGTCTGTCTAGCTTTTCTTCTTTGTAACAAGAGCCTTGCCTTTGTCACCCTTCACTTTCTTGCAATCAGGAGATATGTGGCCTTTCTCACCACAGTTATAGCATTTGACATTGGTATAAATCTCCTCTGTCATACTTCCCTCCTCTGCCCTCAGATCTTCTGAAATTCTTCTATCAGACCTTGTGCCTTTCCTGCAAAACTTCTTTCCCTTCCCTGAACTTCTTGTATGCAATCTTTGTGATCCTTTCACCATAAGAGCACACAACTTCATCATCTCCTCATCAGCATCAGTCTCAGGCAAGCTTTCAGAATCTGAGTCATCATCATTTCAGAACTTGATGACTCAGTATCAGACTTTGTGAAAAGAGCTTTACCCTTGTCTTCCTTGAGGTAGCTGCCTTGGGGGATTCTTCTTCAGCCTTAAGAGCAACTGTCTAGACTTTCCTCCTTTCCCTCTTGCTTCTTTGTTCCATCTCAAGTTCATGAGTCTTGAGCATTCCATAAATTTCATCAAGAGTTGTTTCATCAAGATTGTAGTTGTCTCTTATTGTTGTAGCCTTCAAATCCCAGCATTCAGGAAGAGGCAAACATTGAATTTAAGGTTGAATCTTCAAGATCATACTCCTTATCAACCAGTGGCAAGTCATCCAAGAGTTTGAAAAATCTATCATATAAATCAGTCAATGACTCATTAGCCTTTGAGTCAAAGTGTTCATACTCTTGAGTGGTATTATCTTCCTGTTCTTCTTAATCGTATCAGTTCCCTGACACCTTGTTTCCAGGGCATCCCATATCTCCTTTGTAGTCTTGCAGTTTATTACCCTGTTTGACATTACATTACAATGGTACTATGCAGTAAGTGTCGTACCTTAGCATCCTTAGCAATTGATGCGATATCTTCAGACAGTATAATCACTATTCTCCTTTGGTACCGTCTTTGCTGCTTCACCTGCGACTACAACCGCGAGCTTGGTTGGTTTGTGAGGTCCTTCCTTGATCTATCAAGATATTCTGGATCTGTTGCTTCCAGAAACATGGTCATCCTTGTAATAACCCCAAAATTTTGAATTTTTTTGTAACTCTTATGAATAGTGCTTTTGCTGATATTGCTGAATAAGAAAACTGTTCATGCCACACTATGTAGGGTTTCTTTTATGGATATTCTGAGATTTTATTGGTACTCTATATGATATATATAAGTGTATGTAAAGATCGTCACAATCCAAATTTGAACCTTTTGATTTTTTCCCGAAAATCCACCAAGATATCGAAAGAATTGAGTATAAGGTAATAGGATAAAAGGATTTAAATTCAATAATTTTAAGAGAGGGTCATAAAAGGAATATAATGTATTGAGAAAGGTTAAGGGAACCTAAGTAATAAGATCCCGGGTATGATCCCTCAAACGATAACGAAAACAAAAGTTAAGCGAACCGTATAACAGATCAGCGGTCATTAGCCAAATAATTAAAAGCTAATCAAAGAGATTAGTGGGGATGATGTCATCAAACCAATGAGAAGAGGACAAAGAGGGAGGATGACATCACATGGTGACATAAGCATGACCAAGCAAGTGTGTTGTTGGTTGAATTAGAACCACACAAAAATTACCATGGTAAAAAGGTAATAAAACAAAACAAATCCACAAAATCAACCAACCAAGGCAACAATTCATTTTCACCACCAAAAACACAACATTTTCTCACCTTTCTTCTTCCATGCTCTCGGCCTTTTCTTCTTTTCCAAAGCAAGAAAATCAAAAATCAAGTTCCAAGCATTGTTAAATCACAAGGTAATTATCTAAGACTCCTTATGCATAGTTATGGATATCCTATAAGTTTGAGCTCCTAAATCCTTCACAATCTCTTCCTAAAAATCATGGAAGAAGATGGTGAATAGTGTTTTTCAAGAACTAAAATTTTTGTTCTTGAAGTTTGTTTAGTTTAAGCTTGGATAAGGACTTTAAGGGTGATTCCAAGCTATTCTCTTGATTCTCCACTCTCCAGGGAAGGTATAAACCCTTCCAAACCCTAACTTTATTTGAGTAATTAGGTTTAGTTTTGTTGATTTTAATTCATGGGAGGCTTGCCTGATGTGAATGTAGAGATTAGTTAGTTTTCTGAAGTTTTGGGGTGGTAATTCTTGATTGTTGATTAATGAAATTAAGTGTAGTTAAATTCAAGTTTAAGAATAAGTATAAATTATTAATGTTGAGTTTTTGGGGCTTTTATGATGTAGTATGGATGGAGTTTTGATTGGGTTGTGATTGTGGGTTGAATTGGAGTGTTTTAAATTTGGGTAATCGCGTAAACATAGTCGTCGTAATGCCTGATTTACTTTAGGCTGTTTTGTTCTTAACATTAGGACCCGTGACTTACTGCTAGGTTTTGACCATTTCCATGATTAGATAGTTCATATTACGAGCTTCGTTTTGATATGTAGTTCGTTTGATTCCGATGCACGGTTTAGGAGAAACGGTCGTTTTAAGTAACGACATTTCGCGAACGAATCATTACCCCTCGCCTTACTTTGAAACATAGGTTAAAGACCTAAAAGACTAATTGGAGTATGAAACATTTATGTAAAGTGTATTAGGCAGTCGGTAAGACACTCGCGAAAGAATCGCCTTAAAACTCGTAATGGTTAATTTATTAAAAATGGTGGAGCCGAGGGTACTCGAGCGACTTAAGGGAATCATTAAGCGCAAAGCGACCGTTAGAGTCTAAATTGGTTAAAGTATAGATTTATAAGTGACTTTGGTTTAATTCCAACTTATATGTTGTTTATAGGTTACCAGACTCGTCCCAAGCCATTTATAACCCCAGTCGCTCAGGCAAGTTTTCTATCCGTTATACTGTTGTTGTGATGTATACATTTGTTCATAGCATTATCTTGTGATAGATGCATAATGGTTATTTAGCAAATTCTTGCGATATATTGTAGCATGTGATATGGTATATATGCATGCCTGTTTCGTATTCTTGATACATATATCTGTTGATTCAGTTGATAATACCTATGCTAGAGATAAGCGGTAATTTGCATATACCCTTAGTATAGGGGACCCAAAGGTGACCTTTTTCTAAAACCGGGAGTCGAGGCTCCCGAGTATAATATATATATATATATATATATATATATATATATATATGAATAGTTTTCAAAACTATGAATCGAATAAGATTTATTCGAAAACTTTATTTCATTATTGAATATTATTTTGAATATTCATTCGAGGGCTTATGACCCCGTTTATTTATTATTGAATATTATTTTGAATATTCATTCGAGGGCTTATGACCCCGTTTATTTATTATTGAATATTATTTTGAATATTCATTCGAGGGCTTATGGCTCCGTTTATTTTATTAATGAATATTATTTTGAATATTCATTCGAGGACTTATGACTCCGATTATTTACTAAATAATATTCTTTATTTTATTAAAGAATAATGTGTCAATAATCAAACTTACTTTTGATTATTCAATAAAGATATTACTTTCGAGTAAGTACATCTTTGATTATTTAAGATTCATTTCAAGTATAGTTTTACAACTTCTACTTCAATTATTTTTATAAAGATTATTCTTTATGGGAATATTATTTAAATAATAATATTCAGATATTTTCTAATATATTGGGACTGATTTATTTCATTAAATCAGCATTACTCCAAACACTCTTTAACGTATTTTTGAGTCTTCAAAATGATTTTTAAAGGTTAGGGCGGATCCCAAAACTTATTTTATATTTAAGATCTTCCTTTTAAAGGGGAAATATTGGTGAGTTTTCCTTTCCAACTAGATACGACTTCTTGGTGGAGCCGTATCAACAAGTTTCTACTTGGGGAAAGTGGGGACGAACTTTACGTTTCAGAGTCATGGATTTCATCTGAACTAGGAGTGGCGTAAGTGGTTGAGTGGCGCCAGCCCAGCCTTATTATATTGGCCCAAATGGCCTGGAAGTTCCGCAAGACGGTACATTCCTTAGGAGTCCAGTGTTCGGTTGACAAGTAAATCCGACAGGTTTCTCCTCTATATGTAGAAAATGGTGGGGTTGTACTACTGCGACTGATCATCGTAAGTGGTCTTCCTGGCGCGACAAACTCCCGTAATAAGTTCATCAACCAGTTGGATAATTCTGCAATACTACCCGTAGCATTTCGATCGAAAGGCTACGAATGGGTGGTTGCCGAAGCATTGACAGTGTCAAACAGTTATAATGGTGTTCCATTGAAGGAAGTATCTTGTAACTTCATTTCCTTTAAAAATATTTCAAAGATTGAATCTATTCAAGTTTTAACTTGTGGTCTCATCTATGGGATGACCTTTTGAAACTTATTATACTTTGAACGGTAGTAGTTCAAGTAGATTTCTAAAAATGATATAAGTATAGTGAAGTATTTGGTAACTTCATCCCTTGTTTTTTCTTATATCCAGTAAGTAATTACCTTACACTTGATAAAGGATTCTAGTAAGTTATCCATTTAGATACTTGCATTATTGTTTACACTATATATTATCTTGCGAGCTGTAATGCTCACTCTTGCTTCATTTCTTCATCACACAACAACAGTTAGGAAAGATGGCCAGACTCAAGCAGACCCAGCGCAAGCGCGTGGGAAGCGTCCCGCGTCTTCCCGTTGATGTTGTAGATGTTGTAGCTGCTATAACTGTAGAGGTAGATCTATTGGTAGATCAGGCATTCTACTTTTGGGAACCAAATATTGTATAATTATAACTTGTGGCAGATAATGGCAATTAACTGTAAATTTATCAAGTAATCATTTTGGGTTGTAATAACTTTTAAATTGTGGATTCAAGGACTTGTACTTATTTCAATTTCATCTCTGAGACTATAACGGGTTGTGGTGTGTGTTAGTGTGGGGTCACGGTATAAGGATTTTTATTATTAATTAAGTGAAGTGATATTGTAGAAAGAAAGACCGTGACGACCCGGATTCCCGACACCGGATCTGGGGGTGTTACAGAAATGGTATCAGAGCCAAGCGTTATAAACCTCAGAGATGATGCGACGATGTAATAATAAACTCACAAAGATAATAAGAACTCTTACCAAGTTCAAGGTCGGACTACTTAAAGTAGCGCTGACAGTTAAAACCCTTACGGGAACCCTTATAAGTATCATGATAGTAACTTAGCTCGTTTAATGTGTAGGCGCATGAGATAGAGGACCCTGAGATGTTCGAGCGTGAGCATGATGATGCACTACTAGATGCCGAGGATCAGGAGGAGCCTGAGATGGAGGAGGATGAGGAGGACCCCTCGGAGGAGTCAGAGACAGAGGTTGTTGCTATTTCAGATGAGGAGGACCCGGATGAGGTCCCAGTGGCTGAGGAGCGTGTCGGAGCTATGGTAGTGTACACTGGTACCCCTTTACCCACACTCCCGGTGGTCAGAGCTCCTACCCCTCCACCACTATCCTGGAGCCCATATGATGACAGCTCAGAGACCCATACTTCTGAGCCTAGGCAGACCTAGGAGGCACCCCCAGCGGCTCCGGATTCACCACCTCTCGACCCTGCCCATAGGCAGTCTTTGTTAGCCCACGGCTATGTTCAGGATGTACTGAGGACCCGAGTGGCTGTTGCTGAGGCCCAGCTGGATGAGGCCAGGAGGGAGTTGGATGCAGAGAGGGCGGGTAGGCGTACCCGAGCTTATGAGACTAGGGCTGCTATACCCCGATCCTTGAGGAGGGAGCTGACGGGGATAGAGCTCACGTCCCGAGCGAGACTCAGATCGCTCCAGGGGGACAGGCATGGTAGGATCTCCAGGCGGCAGGCCGACTATATCTTCCGTCATGCGATGGAAAGGGTATGGGAGCTGACCCACTCCGGTGTGTGATTCAGGACTAACGATGGGATAGTCTAGTTGTCTAGTTAGTCGAGGCCTTAGTAAGAGCCAATTTTTCAGGATAGTTGACTTGTATATAGCATCCCTTTTTCTGAATAGACAGATAGACTCTTGTGTATCACTTTTGGGACAGATGGCTGTATCACTGTTGTACTTTTGACCAGATCAAACTATGTATTTCTCGCATTATGTATATATTTGTTTCCTTTCAGTTCAGTTCCTTAGTGACGAGATCACTGTTTTTATCATTATTATTACTGCACTTCTTATTAGAACTGTCATAAAATAATAGAATTGCGAGATACATTCTCCCCATTATAGAGCTGTGCAAGGCACAATGTTGAGTATCATTGTGACCTAACGTTGATTTTTTTCCCAATAATTTTTTTTATTATCAGTATCATGCCGCCAAGAAAGATTGGAACTAGGGCGAACCCTGGATCTGAGGACCAGGGAAGCCATAACCAGGACGATAGGAACCAGGAACACAGCGAAGAGGAAGACGAGGATTATGTTGAACAGGATGACTCCCTGTATGAAGAGGAGGAGGAAACATATGATGTTGAGGAATTTGAGACAGAGGCGGAGGAAGGAGAAACTGAGGTTGAGCAATTAATACCAAACCCAGGCATGGATCCCATGGGCCAGTTCATGCAACTACTAAGGCAGAACTTGGAACGTCAACCCAACCCACCCCCTCAAGGAAATAACAATGTTGTGGCAAACTCTTTCAGGGCTTTTAAGTCCCTTAAGCCCCCTGAGTTCCACGGATCAGCCAACCCAGTTGAGGCAAGGGCATGGTTAAAGGAAATGGAGAAATCCTTTGAGATTCTGAGTATCGATGAGGCACAGAAGACTGTATTTGCTACCTACCTTCTGAAAGGAGAGGCTAACTACTGGTGGGAGGCCAAGAAAAACATGGAGACAGATGCTATTACAACCTGGGAGAGATTCAGTCAGTTGTTTCTGGGGAACTATTTCCCGAGGTTTATGGAAAACCAGATGGAGCTCAAGTTCTTGGAGCTAAAGCAGAATAACTTATCTGTAGCAGAGTACGAAGCGAAATTTACTGAGTTATCAAGGTTTGTGCCGGAATTTGTGAGCACCGAGGAAAAGAAAGCTAGGAGGTTTCAGCAGGGACTGAAACCGTGGATTCAGAATAGGGTGGCAATCCTTGAGCTTACTGATTATGCCACTCTGGTGCAAAAGGCAACAATTATAGAAGCCGGAAGTGAACAGATGCAGAAGGAAAGAGAGAAAAAGGGAATAAAGAGGAAAAGCATGAGCATGGGTGGAGGTTCCGCAGGAAGGAGCTTCCCAACTAGATTTAATCGAGGAGCAGTGTCCCTACCGGGAAAGAACACTGGGTTTAAGTGGCCAATGAGTGTGAATGTGAGCCAGAGCGGCCAGAAGTCAAGAATGTCCTATTCCAACCAGTCTCGACCCCCATTGCCAGCCTGTAACACTTGTGGAAGGATGCATTCTGGGGAATGTAAGGGAAAGCCGGTAACCTGCTTTAAGTATGGGCAAGTGGGCCACTATTCCCACAAATGCCCTTCGTCAGCCCCTGCCGTCATTCCAACCACCACTTGTCATCAGTGTGGACGCCCGGGTCATTGAAAGAAGGAATGCCCAATGAACAAACCAGCAGCTTCAGGAGCTAGCGGGGCTGCCTCCAATAAGCTACCTACTGCGAGGACTTTCAACATGACAGTCCAGGATGCTATGAAAGACTCAGATGTGATAGCAGGTACCCTTTCTCTAAATTCAGTCAGTGCAAACATTTTATTTGATTCGGGAGCAACTAAATCTTTTATATGAAAGGACCTTGCGCGTAAATTAAGACTTAAGGCTGAACCCTTGATAGAACCCTTACAAGTAAGAATAGCCAATCATGAAATTATTCATGTTAACCAGATTCACCCCGCCTGTGAGTTAGGCATAGGGGAGCAATCTTTTAGTGTTGATCTGATTCCTTTTAAATTAGGGGAGTTTGATGTAATTTTGGGAATGGACTGGCTATCTAGCAATGATGCTCAGATAGACTGTAAGGGGAAGAAAGTTAAGTTAAATATCCCAGGAAAGAAAGAAGTCATATTTAGAGGAAAGAGGTAGACGCATAAATTTTTGACTATGGCCCAGGCCAGAAGGATGTTACGAAAAGGAAATGAGGCTTACCTAGCCTATGTGGTGGACACGCAGAAGGAGGTGCCCAACTTACAAGATATTCCGGTAGTCAACGAATTTGAAGACGTATTCCCACAAGACCTTCCGGGATTACCACCCGATAGAGTGATTGAATTTGCTATTGAGTTGGCCCCAGGGACGGCGCCAGTTTCAAAAGCACCTTACCGGTTAGCCCTACTAGAAATGAAGGAATTAGCTACCCAATTGCAGGAACTTTTGGATAAGGGTATGATAAGACCCAGTGTGTCTCCGTGGGGAGGACCAGTGTTATTTGTTAAGAAGAAGGATGGGAGCATGAGGCTGTGTATCGACTATCGAGAGTTGAACAAGCTAACCATAAAGAACATGTACCCGTTACCTAGAATAGACGATCTGTTCGACCAGCTAAAGGATGCTGTTTATTTTTCCAAGATTGACCTGAGAACTGGATATCACCAACTAAAGATTAAACCCGAAGATATTCCCAAGACAGCGTTCCGTACCAGGTATGGGCACTATGAGTTCTTGGTAATGTCCTTTGGATTAACCAACGCCCCAGCGGCTTTCATGGACTTAATGAACAGAGTATTCAAGAAGTACTTGGACAAGTGTGTGATAGTTTTTATCGATGATATTTTAATCTACTCAAGGACTGAGGCAGAGCATGCAGAACATTTGAGGATAGCTCTAGGAATACTCAGGGAGGAACAGTTATATGCCAAATTCTCGAAGTGTGAATTCTGGCGGAATGAAGTACAATTTTTAGGACATATGATCAATAAAGAAGAAGTATTGGTCGACCCCTCCAAGATAGAGGCGGTCTCAAATTGGGAAAGGCCAACCACACCCACAGAGGTAAGGAGTTTCATAGGATTGGCCGGCTACTATCGTAGATTTGTACAGGATTTTGCGAAGATCGCAGCCCCTTTGACACGACTTACTCGTAAGACAGAGAAGTTCGAATGGACGGAGAAATGCGAGAACAATTTTCAGGAATTAAAGAAAAGGTTGGTAACGGCCCCGGTGTTGGCATTGTCAGACGGAAAAGGAGATTTTGTGATATATAGTGACGCGTCGCACAAAGGATTAGGGTATGTGCTTATGCAGCACGGTAAAGTGATTGCGTATGCATCAAGACAACTGAAGGAATACGAGATTAGATATCCTACTCATGACCTTGAGCTCGCAGAAATAGTTTTTGCCCTAAAAATTTGGAGGCACTAGTATGGAGAGAAGTGCGAGATTTTTACAGACCATAAGAGCCTCAAGTACATATTTACGCAGAAAGAGCTCAACATGTGCCAGAGGAGATGGTTAGAGCTAATCAAGGACTATGATTGTGAGATTCTCTATCATCCGGGGAAAGCCAATGTGGTGGTTGACGCCCTTAGCAGGAAGGAAAGACTCAAAATGATAATGACTTCGGAAGAATTGATAAAGGATTTTGAGAGGATGGAAATAGAAGTAAAGGTAACCGGAACCGGAACTGAAAAGCTGTTTGAGATCTCAATGCAGCCAGAGTTATTGGAAAAGATCAGATTATGCCAAGAGAAAATAATGAATGAAGGCAGAGAGTCAATGACTGGAGAAGAGATCCATACTGAGAAAGATGATAAAGGAATAATGAGGTACTCCTACCGGATTTGGGTTCCGAACGTTCAAGAGCTTAAAGATGAGATTTTGGATGAAAGCCATAGTTCAAGATATTCCATCCACCCGGGAAGCACCAAGATGTATAGGGATTTGAAGGAATATTACTGGTGGCCCAACATAAAGAGGGATGTAACAGAATGGGTAAGCAAATGTTTGACTTGCCAAAGAATAAAGGCAGAGCACCAGAGACCCAGTGGACTTTTACGACCCCTGGAGATTCCCGAATGGAAATGGGAACAGATAGCCATGGATTTTGTTGTCGGCTTACCAAGGACGAAAGCCAACCATGATGCCATATGGGTGATTATAGATCGACTGACAAAGTCAGCTCATTTCATTCCTATCAATGAGAGATACACAGTCGATAGACTGGTGGACATTTACGTTAAGGAAATAGAGACGCGACATGGAGTCCCAGCGTCCATTGTCTTAGACCGAGACCCCAGGTTCAACTCCAGATTTTGGAGGAGCTTTCAAGAATATACGGGGACCAAGTTAAGTATGAGTACCGCTTACCATCCCCAGACGGATGGGCAGAGTGAAAGGACCATCCAGACACTAGAGGATATGTTGAGAGTCTGTACAATAGACTTTAAAGGAAGTTGGGATGATCACTTGCCGTTGATCGAATTTTCTTATAACAACAGCTTTCATGCTAGCATCGAAATGCCGCCTTATGAGGCCCTGTACGGAAGAAGGTGTCGGTCTCCCTTATACTGGGATGAAGTAGGAGAGCGGAAGATGCTCGGACCCGAAGTGGTCCAAAGGACCAAAGACATAGTGGATCTCATCAGAGGACGGATGGTAGCAGCCCAAGACAGACAGAAGAAATATGCAGACCTAGCCCGAAAGGACAAGGAGTATGGAGTAGAGGACTTAGTACTACTAAAAGTATCCCCTTGGAAGGGGTTAATGAGATTTGGAAAGAAAGGAAAACTAAGCCCAAGATATATTGGACCTTTTGAGATACTAAGACGGATTGGGAAGTTGGCTTACGAGCTAGCCTTACCCCCGAACCTACAACAAGTTCATAATGTGTTCCATGTGTCAATGCTAAGGAAGTATCATCCAGATGCCAGACACATAGTGGAGTACAAGCATGTGGATATGCAACCAGATCTGACTTACGTGGAGAAACCAGTAAAGATTATGGATAAGAAGGAGCAGGTGCTTCGGAACAAAGGGATCAAGCTAGTCAGAGTGCTATGGCAGAATCATAATGTGGAAGAATCAACTTGGGAACTAGAGAGCGTAATGCTAAAAGTACCCCCATTTGTTTTCTATTTGATTCCGGGACGGAATCCTTTTAAGGAGGGGAGACTGTAATAACCCCAAAATTTTGAACTTTTTTGTAACCCTTATGAATAGTGTTTTTGCTGATATTGCTGAATAAGAAAACTGTTCATGCCACACTATGTAGGGTTTCTTTTATGGATATTCTGAGATTTTATTGGTACTCTATATGATATATAAGTGTATGTAAAGATAGTCAGAATTCAAATTTGAACCTTTTGATTTTTTCCCGAAAATCCACCAGATATCGAAAGAATTGAGTATAAGGTAACAAGATAAAAAGGATTTAAATTCAAGGATTTTAAGAGAGGTTCATAAAAGGAATATAATGTATTGAGAAAGGTTAAGGGAACCTAAGTAATAAGATCCCGGGTATGATCCCTCAAACGATAAACGAAAACGAAAGTTAAGCGAACCGTATAATAGATCAGCGGTCATTAGCCAAATAATTAAAAGCTAATCAAAGAGATTAGTGGGGATGATGTCATCAAACCAATGAGAAGAGGACAAAAGAGGGAGGATGAAATCACATGGTGATATAAGCATGACCAAGCAAGTGTGTTGTTGGTTGAATTAGAACCACTCAAAAATTACCATGGTAAAAAGGTAATAAAACAAAACAAATCCAAAAAATCAACCAACAAAGTCAACAATTCATTTTCACCAAAAACACAACATTTTCTCACCTTTCTTCTTCCATGCTCTTGGCTTTTTCTTCTTTTCCAAAGCAAGAAAATCAAAAATCAAGTTCCAAGCATTGTTAAATCACAAGGTAATTATCTAAGACTCCTTATGCATAGTTATGGATATCCTATAAGTTTGAGCTCCTAAATCATTCACAATCTCTTCCTAAAAATCATCGAAGAAGATGGTGAATAGTGTTTTTCAAGAACTAAAATTTTTGTTCTTGAAGTTTTGTTTAGTTTAAGCTTGGATAAGGACTTTAAGGGTGATTCCAAGCTATTCTCTTGATTCTCCACTCTCCAAGGAAGGTATAACCACTCGAAACCCTAACTTTATTTGAGTAATTAGGTTTAGTTTTGTTGATTTTAATTCAGGGGAGGCTTGCTTGTTGTGAATGTAGAGATTAGTTAGTTTTGTGAAGTTTTGGGGTGGTAATTCTTGGATTGTTGATTAATGAACTTAAGTGTAGTTAAATTCAAGTTTAAGAATAAGTATAAATTGTTAATGTTGAGTTGTTGGGGCTGTTATGATGTAGTATGGATGGAGTTTTGATTGGGTTGTGATTGTGGGTTGAATTGGAGTGTTTTAAATTTGGGTAATCGCGTAAACATAGTCGTCGTAATGTCTGATTTACTTTAGGCTGTTTTTGTTCTTAACATTAGGACCCGTGAACTTACTGCTAGGTTTTGACCATTTCCATGATTAGATAGTTCATATTACGAGCTTCGTTTTGATATGTAGTTCGTTTGATTCCAATGCACGCTTTAGGAGAAACGGCCGTTTTAAGTAACGACGTTTCGCGAACGAATCATTACCCCTCGCCTTACTTTGAAACATAGGTTAAAGACCTAAAAGGACTAATTGGAGTATGAAACATTTATGTAAAGTGTATTAGGCAGTTGGTAAGACACTCGCAAAATAATCGCCTTAAAACTCGTAATGGTTAATTTATTAAAAATGGTGGAGCCGAGGGTACTCGAGCGACTTAAGAGAATCATTAAGCGCAAAACGAGCGTTAGAGTCTAAATTAGTTAAAGTATAGATTTATAAGTGACTTTGGTTTAATTCCAACTTATATGTTGTTTATAGGTTACCAGTCTCGTCCCAAGCCATTTATAACCCCCAGTCGCTCAGGCAAGTTTTCTATCCGTTATACTGTTGTTATGATGTATACATTTGTTCATGCATTATCTTGTGATAGATGCATAATGGTTATTTAGCAAATTCTTGCGATATATTGTAGCATGTGATATGGTATATATGCATGCCTGTTTCGTATTCTTGATACATATATCTGTTGATTCAGTTGATAATACCTATGCTAGAGATAAGCGGTAATTTGCATATACCCCTAGTATAGGGGACCCAAAGGTGAACTTTTTCTAAAACCGGGATTCGAGGCTCCCAAGTATTATATATATATATTTATATATATATGAATAGTTTTCAAAACTATGAATCGAATAAGATTTATTCGATAACTTTATTTCATTATTGAATATTATTTTGAATATTCATTCGAGGGCTTATGACCCCGTTTATTTATTATTGAATATTATTTTGAATATTCATTCGAGGGCTTATGACCCCGTTTATTTATTATTGAATATTATTTTGAATATTCATTCGAGGGCTTATGACTCCGTTTATTTTATTAATGAATATTATTTTGAATATTCATTCGAGGACTTATGACTCCGATTATTTACTAAAAAATATTCTTTATTTTATTAAAGAATAATGTGTCGATAATCAAACTTACTTTTGATTATTCAAATAAAGATATTACTTTCGTATAAGTACATCTTTGATTATTTAAGACTCATTTCAAGTATAAGTTTTAAAACTTCTACTTCAATTATTTTTATAAAGATTATTCTTTATGGGAATATTATTTAAATAATAATATTCAGATATTTTCTAATATATTGGGACTGATTTATTTCATTAAATTAGCATTACTCCAAACACTCTTTAAAGTGTTTTCGAGTCTTCAAAATGATTTTTAAAGGTTAGGGCGGATCCCAAAACTCATTTTTATATTTAAGATCTTCCTTTTAAAGGGGATTTAAATACTCGCTCAAAACCTGAGGGATCCGGCTCTGTGGTATGTTTTATATTCGCAACAAGGTTGCTATTTTGATAAAAGAGTTTTTGATTACTTACCCAATACTCGGGAAGTAAAATTCTTGGAACAAGTTAATCCATTAACAGGCATCGCCTGGGAAATATTGGTGAGTTTTCCTTTCCAACTAGATACGACTTCTTGGTGGAGCCGTATCAACAAGTTTCTACTTGGGGAAAGTGGGGACGAACTTTACGTTTCAGAGTCATGGATTTCATCTAAACTAGGAGTGGCGTAAGTGGTCAAGTGGCGTCGGCCCAGCCTTATTATATTGGCCCAAATGGCCTGGAAGTTCCGCAAGATGGTACATTCCTTAGGAGTCCAGTGTTCGGTTGATAAGTAAATCCGACAGGTTCTCCTCTACATGTAGAAAATGGTGGGGTTGTACTACTGCGACTGATCATCGTAAGTGGTCTTCCTGGCGCGACAAACTCCCGTAATGAGTTCATCATCCGGTTGGATAATTCTGCAACACTACCCGTAGCATTTCGATCGACAGGCTACGAATTGGTGGTTTCCGAAGCATTGACAGTGTCAAACAGTTATAATGGTGTTCCCATTGAATGAAGTATCTTGTAACTTCATTTCCTTTAAAAATATTTCAAAGATTGAATCTATTCAAGTTTTAACTTGTGGTCTCATTTATGGGATGACCTTTTGAAACTTATTATACTTTGAACGGTAGTAGTTCAAGTAGATTTCTAAAAATGATATAAGTATAGTGAAGTATTTGGTAACTTCATCCCCTCTTTTTGCTTATATCTAGTAAGTAATTACCTTACACTTGAAAAGGATTCTAGTAAGTTATCCATTTAGATACTTGCATTATTGTTTACACTATATATTATCTTGCGAGCTGTAATGCTCACTCTTGCTTCATTTCTTCATCACACAACAACAGTTAGGAAAGATGGCCAGACTCAAGCAGACCCAGCGCAAGCGCGTGGGAAGCGTCTCGCATCTTCTCGTTGATGTTGTAGCTGCTATAGCTACAGAGGTAGATCTATTGGTAGATCAGGCATTCTACTTTTGGGAACCAAATATTGTATAATTATAACTTATGGCAGATAATGGAAATTAACTGTAAATTTATCAACTAATCATTTTGGGTTGTAATAACTTTTAAATTGTGGATTGAAGGACTTGTACTTATTTCAATTTCATCTCTGAGACTATAACGGGTTGTGGTGTGTGTTAGTGTGGGGTCACATCATAAGGTTATTTATTATTAATTAAGTGAAGTGATATTGTGGAAAGAAAGACCGTGATGACCCGGATTCCCGACCCCGGATCTGGGGGTGTTACAATCCTCACCTTCCATATGGGATATTCAGATGGTCTCAATATGGGAACTCTGATGGTCTCATATCGACTTTGAATTTGTGTCTTTGGAGGTTCTTCAGTTTTGGTAGGCTTAGTTGGAGTTTCTGTGTCAGACATGATTGTATATGGATCTTAAACTGTTTGTACGCTAACATATTGGCTCTGATATCACTTGTTAGGTCACACACAGACTGTAGAGGGGGTGAATACAGTGCAAAGTACAATCAAATCGAACTTTAATAACTCAAGTAATAGAAAACAAACTTTATTGAAATAATAAACTCTGTTACAGTATGGAATTGTTACCTCTCAGTGATGAGCAAATATCACGAGAGCTGCTAGGGTTACAATGAATAATCTTCTCGAATATGATAACACTTATAGTGTAAACCCTATGTCTGTGTTTATATACTACACAGTTACAAGATAATCGCTAATTGATATGGAATATAATTCTGCTTCCTAAAATATATCAATCAGGTATCTTTTCTTCCATGTATTCTATTCTTCATAGAATTCCTTCTTCATGCATATCTCTTCTTGTGTTTGTTTCGATCTTCTTTCCTTTAATCAGCTACTGTCCTTATCTGAACGTCCTTCAGTCCTTAAGTTCTGATATCCATCTTCTGATGATTATCTCCTAATAATATAAGTACTGATATCCTTAAGTCCTGACTTCTAGTAAGTACTGATTTATCATGTTTAAGTAAGATCTAAAAACTAAACATAAATCATATTAGCCATGACATTATCAAATATATCTAACATTTTATGAGATCACTTTTGAAATTTGTGAATGAAATAATTTTTTTTAAAGAAAATTTCCAAGGTATAGAATATTCTTTATAAATCAAAAATAAGGGCAATTAATAAAACTCTTGCTTTGAAAATTTTATATTCTACATAAAGCAATTTATAATGCAGAAATTTCCATTCACACAAACGTACAATCATTAGGTATATTTATAAGCGGCTCTAATATTATACAGAGTTCATAAATAATATTACACAAAAAGGTCGGTCGTAACAAAGGCTCCCAACTTTGCTTTATTTACTGGATCCAAGGCACACATTGGCCTATTATGACCACAAATCTGGTCCGACCACGAATCTGGTCCGACCACGAATCTGGTCCGACCACGAATCTGGCCCATATTTAAAAATAATCTAATTCTATAATAAAAACATGATAAACAATGTAATTCAATAAGCTAAATCATAAACAATGTTTATCTTGAAGCATAAGTTGATTCACAATACGATGAAGGTATAACAAGGTAAACAGGAAGATTGACTTTCAATTCAGGGAAAGAATCATAATGTAGAAGACCATGGGTTCAAAGGTTATAAGGAATGGTCTTCTGTTATACAAGGTATAAGGGTTCGTATGTTAAGCAATCTTATATCAAGAATCAGTATGTGGTAGATATGTATTTGTGGAGTAATATCGGATATGTGTGGTTTGTATCCAAGAATTCAACAATCAATGATTTACAAGAAATCAGGCTTGCAGCTCAAGATCAATAAGAATCAAGGTTAGGTTTGAGTACTTCAAAGTACTTGCAATATATAACTAGAACTATTTGGAACATAATAAAGAGAATTCAAAAGTACTTGCAATATATTACAGGAAAGTTCAGAAATATTTGCAATATACTCGAAGAAAGGTTCAGAAGTACTTTCCTTATCATAGATGATTTCCAACTTTACTTGTACTCATCTAATAGTTTTACTCATCAATCACTTTCCTTTTTTTCTATGCCTTGCTTCTATTCATCAATCACTAGCCTTCTATTTCTACGCTTCAATTTTATTTACAGATCACTGGCTTTCTTTTTCTATTCCTCGATTACTCTGCTAGGTATCACAAGTATATTTCAATATGCAATCTGATATTATTCTAATCGTTACATAGACGACATAAGCTTTTATCTAATCTTCATTTTACCCTAATTCGATTTACGGATTAAAAGTTATGACCAAAATTGTCAAACAATAACCACATAGGCATATAACACATCAATCAGATAGCACATAGCACATAGCATGCAAGATTTTCAATCAAAATAATTTTTCAAAGAATTCATGATCGGACCAGCTTCGCGGTCATGATAGGCCAATGTGTGCTTTGGATCCAGTATATAGAGCAAAGCTGGGAGCCTTGCTCTGGTTAGTGTGTGACTGATCAGCAGCCTAACCTTGGTTTTTAAAAAATGAAAGTAAATATCCAATTTTGGTAATTACTTATGAAGAAACTTGATTTCCTATATCATTTCAATTGATCATTATTTAATCTTGGTGTTGTCATTGTGACTTGCTGAGCTAGTTAGCTCAGTCTTGCGAATCTGTTTATCTCCTTTTCCAGTTAAGAAGGAAACTGGTGGTGGTGAGGATCCCCAGTCCAGTGCGCAAGCTAGGTTTTCAGGTTGAAATGGAATAAGCTAACAGAAGATGTATGGCTAATATGTGTTAAAAGTTTGTAATAAAGTGTTACTCCAGTTGTAAGATAAATTTGGGATTTGGTACGTTTGTAATAAATAAGATTGTGGCTTGTGGACATACTTTGAACTGTTGCGATCCGTGTATATGGTAAGTAGGGTCTTCGCATATATTGTTATTATATAAATAGGTTTAAAGTATATATGGTGTGTGTGTGTGTGTGTATATGGTAAGTAGGGTCTTCGCATATATGGTGTGTGTGTGTTATGGACCCCAAACTTCTGAACCGGGTTTGGAGGGTGCCACACAAATGCCTACTCAAGCCACACAATCAAAAATTTCAAAATCCAAGTCAAAGAAACCCCACTCTAGTTCCTCTCAAAAGAAACTAGTATTAAAAACTACCAAAGCACAAGAAGGGAGTATGAAGGGTGAAAAGGAAGGTGAGGGATAGGGTGAAAATCAAAGAAACCCTAAGATAAAGGAGAGTGAGGTATGTGTGACCCAAACCATCCATATTGCAGTCTCCCAACATACTGTAGTGCTTAATAAGGAAATTAGCTCATTGCTAGTTATATCCTCCCAAAAGGATGTGACTATTGAAACAAGATCTCAACCAATAGCACAGGCCAAAAGGGGAAGGGACACATACCAACCTCAAACTTATATCAGAAAGAAGAACTCTAAACCAATGGGGGAGTCACAGGGTGCACACACAGTTCCAACTGCATTCAAAGACGCAGTTATTGCACCATCATAAATTCAGGTTAATGTGGCTCCGATAAATGTGGAGTCACAGCCAAAATCTCTCATAATTGAAACACCTCACACACACAATTCTCCCACAAACTCGCTGGATGTGGACATGATAAACACATCAATTCCCAATTCTCCATCTTTAAAACTCATGGAGGAGCCCAAATCTAAAGCAAGTGAGCATCATCTTATTGATGATTTGTTGGATTATGTGCCATTTCTTTCTAAACCTACTGAGAATCTATGCACAATCTCAAATCAATCACCACAGATTATACAGTAGTTTCAACTCCCATCTCTATCATTTCTACTCTCTCAACGGATATTCCTCATCCATCGACAGTGATTGTCTCTCGACGGATAAGCTTCATAACAATTATCCATCAACATTCACAACCGCTATTTCGACAGATATCTCTCATCCATTGAAAGTCTCTACACAGCTTGAAATTTCTAAACATGTTACTAGTTTAGATGACTTAGTGGTTGTTCAATCACTCTTATGATTGAGGGAAGGGAGTGGCTTGAGTGAGAGGTTGAGTTGCTCTCAGGCAAAAGGAGAGGAAAAGAGTGAACAAATGCATGTTATTTCTTCCAACATGGCAAAAGTGAGTGAGAGGAGTCCCACTATAGATGGTGAAGGTGAAGGTGTGAGGGTAGGGAGCCAAGGGGAGCCCTTGATGCAAAAAAAGAGAGATACTGAAAGAAAATCAAGTACAGAAGAATGGGAAGATCCCACTAATAGTGAATTAAAGGATGTCAATGATGCAGAAAAGAAACAACTATTTCAGCAAGAATATCAAGTTGTTTTAGATTGTGTCTCTTTTGATGCTGAGATATTTACTCATCATGTTCCATCTATCAAATTCTAGCTGGACAGGGAAATGCGAATGCTGAGAGGACTCTAAAATTGGTGCATACTACAACTTCTATGCTATGGGAAAAGGATGTAATTAATTCACTTCTTTCTACAGCTGGTGATGATTTAGACTATCCTTCTGGTGCCTCTGGTGGTTCTATTGGTAATGACTCTCTTGGAGAGGATGCTTGCACAAAATTGAAGCTCTGCAACATAATCAAACTGTAGATGAACTGAAGCATGATATTCAACAAGTAAAGGAGGATATCTCTAAGAGATTGGATGCTAAACTTTCTGATTCTACAATGACTAGCTCAAACCAAAATCTCAGGAAAGATTATGACTTGAATTAGAAAGTCAAGGATTTTAGTTCAAGACTGTCAAAAGTGGAGAACTCAGTTGCTCAAATTCTTTTAAATCAACAAACTCAAACTCAACTACTACAACAACTAGTGGCTACTCAAACTTTCAACCCTGATTTACTTGATGATAACAAAAATGGGAGAATGATGTGCATGTACAAGTCAGTAAGGTAATTGTTCTAGCCATTATCTTCTAAAAGCCACCAGTGTTAGATTATATTGATCTAATCAACATAGCAGCAGCTGAACTTAAGCTGAAAGAACAAATGAAGAAAATTTAAAAGGTATTTGGTCCAAATTAAGACAAATTTATGAAGCAATTCACTCAGTTGAGACAAATTCCAATAAGTGAAATGAGGTTGGTGTTACGACCGGCATTTTATGTAATATTATTTGTGAATTTGGTATAATATTAAGTCAAATGAAAATATATTCAATGATTGTACGTTTGTGTGAGTGAAAATTTCTGCATTATAAATTTGCTTTGGGTAGTATATGATTTTTCAAAGCAAGAGTTTATTTAATTTCTTTATTTTTGATTTATAAGGAATATTCTAAGCTTTGGAAAAATCTTCTTTTAAAAGGCATTTTGATCACAAATTTTGAAAATGATTTTATAAAGTCTCTAAAAATACAAGTTATTTTATGGTATAAATTTTATAATTTTTGAACTTGTATTTTATTTTATAAAAATAAATCTTTACAAATTTTATTTGTTATAATTATCAAATTACATGAATAACCTTGCATGCAAACTCTCTTTCTATTCTCTCAAAGGGCAAATAAGACTTTTCCAACCCCACTAACTCATTTGATTATTACCAAATTACTACCTTAGCCTTGCATGCAAAATGGCCTAACTTTAGCCAAGGGACATTTTTGTAAGTTCTCACTTCCACTCATTACTTGTCAACCAAATAGCATAAAACAAACAAATCAAAGTGGAGAGAAGTCATTCATCATTTCACACTCCAACACACCACAAAAATTTCTCTCTTCCCCTCCCTCCCTTTTGCTCTCGGCCGAACCCCATTTCCCCCACTCCCTTCCATTTTTCATTCCATTTCTCATCTTCCCTAGTGTAATTCTTTCACCTACATTTATTTTATATACTTCCCAAGAGTTTTGTGATTTGGAAGATGAAGTTTCATGGTTGCATGTGTAGTTTTGTGTGATCTCCAAAGAGAAACTCTTGATTCTTGTGAATTCAAGAGCTCTCTATGAGATATATTATGTATATGTGCTAACTAAGTGTTTTATGGAGATATCATGCTTTAAAATCCTTTGCATGCTACTGAAATCTCATTATAAATTTATGTTTAGCCATGCATGCTAGTTTTAAGACATTAAAATGATGATCAACCATGTTTTGCATGCTATTCTTTTCGAAATCATGTTGTTATCTATAAAATTCAAAATAGATGTGCTTAAATAGATTGTTTCCATGATGAATTTCTTATTAATACTTAAAAGGAGTTATATTTCATAATTATTAAGGATAAGTATTAGGTGCAAGTCGATTTTGCAAGCATTTACAACTTTATGCCTAGCCGAAATCTTGTTATGTGCTTTCCATGAGTTGCATGTTATATATTTAGTTGCATGTTGTTGTTTTTAGGCATGGATGATCTCACCCAATGTTATTTTGAGAATAAAGGAGTTAGTTCAGTAGATTACCATGTATAAGTCTTGGTTTAAGTATTGAGTTTTGTTAGTTGAGTTGTCAAGTCAAAACCTTGGAAAAATGAGAGTTATAGTTTCTGCAGAAAAATCAGTTTAGTACCCTGAGGTTTAGAGTGAGATTTGACCATGTCATTGATGTGCACTTTGAGGCCCAAGCTACCAGAAGTTAGTATGGGGAGTATATAATAGGTTTTAGGAGTTGGTTGGAGGTTTGCATGTCATTTGGTTAGGTGCACAAGTAGAATAACAAAATCTGTCCAGCAGGGGACAGTTTTGTTGCAACTTAGAAATAGGGAGATTTGGCCATGTCATGGGTAGGCCCTCATTAGGCCCAATTGGGCCTTAGTTAGAGGGTATGTCAGAGAAGTTTTTCCAACCATAGTTCATAGGATATGAGCTAGAACCATGTGTCACAAGTTAATTCAAGTCAGGGCATTTTCTGCCCAGAAAAACAGGGGAACCTTGGACTTTTAGCTTAGGCCCAAGAAGGCCCAAGCCAGGACTTTGAGCCACATCAAGCTTGTGAGATGCCCTTAGGTCAGGATAGTCTTGTGTAAAAATTTTGAAGAAAAACTTGTAGTTTAAGAGTGTCTAATGCACTCAAGAAACCTTAGTTACCATTCTGAAATTTGCACCATTGAGCACTTTCACTTATCACATAGTTTTAGAACACTTAGAAGTGAGTATTAGGTCAACCACCATAGTTGTAAGATAGTATAAGGTCAGTAGAGAAAAAGGCACAAGTGAGGGTCAATAGGTTTTGGATAATTTAGGAAAGGCACATTGAGTTAGGAAGCCCAAATTTGAAGACTTTGTTTAGTTAGCGACCAAGTGACTTAAGTGGTGAGTCGAGATCATCCAAGCCTAGTGTGGCATTATGGTGTATATGATGTTATTTGGTATTAATATACGATATGTGATTATGTGGCTACGTGTGTACATTTGAAAATATAATGGTGGATATGAATTAAGTGCGTATAGGCCTAAGTGCCATCCATGTTTAATTTCGGGTTGTAAATAGGTTAAGATGGTAAGAATATATTATAATGAGGATTATTATTATTTATGTAGGATCTCGAGACGAGGGAAAACTTGCCATAAAAGTCGAGTGAAGCTCCAGTTGTTGCTCCTACCAGTCAGACCAGACCAGTCTATCTCAAGGCAAGTGATTCAACTTGACCTTCGTATTTACTGTAAACAGATCATATATATATCGATGCAATTATCCTGAGTCATTTTGATATATTTAAATCAAGCGTATCTTTTGTTTATCCTTGAGTTACATAGAGATGCCATGAACCCTCGAGTACGTATTGCAAGTAGTTCAAAAGTCTTTCATGATAGTTTAATGCCATGATAAAATAGAGATTTGTTATAATACCTTATTGATCCTTTTGATTATCATGCTATTGATCCCTGAGAAATCTTGATATTGCACCCTGATGCTTTGATTCAACTCTTGAAATAACCTCGATAGAAACTTTATCTTGATACCTAAAAGCCAATCATTTCTTAAATTCATTCATGATTGTTTGATAACCCTATCCTTACCCTAAAAGCTTGATACCCTATTATATCTTGAGCTGATGATCACTTTCTTTATATTTTAACACCTCTATCCTATTGGAACCAGTGATGCTTATCTTCTTGATGTTCTAATACCTATACCTTGTCTACAACCATTGCTTTAAGCCTAGTTTGGCATTACTCTTTCATATTATCCAATAGCCTCGCTCAATTTCCTTGTCAAAGTTCTTGTTTATGGAAACCTCTCAATTACCCTAATATAGTAAAGTCTAGTGGATCATGGCCCTGAGATTTAGTGTCATATTTCCAGTGTTTCAAGTTGATCTATAATCCCTTGATAAAAATGATTACAGTCGAAAGAGATTTTGTCATAAATCGGCATCAGTTTTTAAAATGATTAAAATGTAGATTTTTCAGTCCCAAAGGGGGATAAATGTTTTCTTTGAATGGTGGATCTGGACTGAGACGCGAGTCCTTTCCACACTTATATTAGGCTTAAAAGTTGCCTAGGGATTCCCAATAATGTTTTAGAACCCAGCGAGGTTCGGGATTACTTCGCGGCTGATCACCGGCTGTAATCCGTAGCGTCATAAAATGATTTTGATTAAGAATGATTTTTAAAATTTGTTTTGATGCAAGCAAAATGATGCCAACTCACATAAGTTTTATCTCTCGTTATCATTGATTATGTCTTTCCATTGTCATTCCTAAAGGTATATCTCGATTTATGTTTTGCGTTGTACTATTAGCACTTGTTGAGCTTTTGGCTCACTTCTTGCTTTACCCTTATATTACAGCTAGCAGCTATGGTTAGATTCAAGCAGACTGCCCGTAAGACCTGTGATGCCGATGCTTATGTTCAAGCTCAGGTAGAATAAGTAATAATAGTTGTGTGAGGACTCGGTATTTGTAATCAGATGTAATAGTTGGTAGTGTTGGGCTGTTCCAAACCCTAAACTGTAAGATCTTGGATTTTGGTTGTGTATTCTTCATTAAAAAGATGTAATAGCTATATTTATTTCGCTATTTAAGTTGGGGGTGTGACAGGTTTTGGTATCAGAGCAACGGTTTAGAATCCCTGGACAGCCCAAATAGGTTATAGGATTTTTGTGTAGGTTATAGATATTATGCGAGAGAGTAGGTTAAGTAAATTATTATTAATACTCCTCTTATTGGTTGTCAGCAAAGGGCGCATTCCTCGTCATCCTCTGGGTCGGACGACACTATTGCTTTCTCCGTGTATGCTGAGTTGAGGCGCGAGTTCGACATGCTTCAGGGCAAGTACGACCAACTGATAGACCGACTGAAGAACGTATATCCGGACAGCCGAAATTACGAAGAGAAGCCCAAGGAGCAGATGATTGCGAGACTTGAGACCTTGGTTCAGTACGTCAACACTAAGCTTGAGGAAATGCCAGCACACCGGGACCGTACCAGCCAGTATGTCATTCAGATGGTGGCGGATGAGCTCCAGAGCATTGTGAAGACGCTTCGAGAGGAAAAGACTACCAAGCCCCGTTCAGATGGAGTGGAGCCTTAGTTCTTTCCATTTACCTTTCATGTTGTTGTACTATCAGACTCTATGGAATCCTCAGTTGTTTCCGTCTTTCCTTTAAATAAGCCTGTTATTCCTAGAATCAGACTATGTCCCAATCCTATGTACTGTGACCTTTAAAAATTTCAATAATTATGTGCTATTGTTCCATTTGCTCTCAACTGTTATTTTATGTTTTTATCATCATATCTGCTTAATTTGGAAACTTGACCCCATATGTAAATGAGAATGCCATGCGATACCCTCGAATCATTTTATCATTCATATTTGTTATGACACAACACTTATTTCAGGATCATGCCTCCCAAAAAGAAGAACCCAACAACCACCTTCACCACAGACCCAAATATTCTTCGACTACTGGAAACCTTGCAACAGCAAACCAATGCTATAGCTCAACAACAACTAACCCTTCAACAACGAATTGAAAACCAATATAACCGTGAGCCACACCAACCACCTGAACCACCAGTACCACCTAGACAAATTGTCACTTTCAAAGCTTTTCAGAATGTGAATCCACCTGTATTTCATGATACCACTGATCCAGTGATAGCAAACACCTGGATCAAGGAGATGGAAAGGGCTTTTGAGTTGGTACAGTTAGGAGACGATCAGAAGACGCCGTATGCCACTTACTTCTTGAAGGGAGAAGTCATCTATTGGTGGGAATCAGTAAAAGCTATGGAAGTCACTCAGCAGGTTTCTTGGGAGAGATTTAGAAAGTTATTTCTGGACAAGTATTACCCTAAGTACATGCAGAATCAGATGGAGCTAAAATTTCTTGAGTTGAAGCAAGGGAACATGACTGTATTGGAGTATGAGAAGAAGTTCACTGAGTTGTCAAGGTTTGTGACAAAGTATACCAGCACTGAGGAGGAAAAAGCAAAGAAATTTCAGCAAGGATTGGAGCCTTGGATCAGAGATAGGGTGGCTATGTTTGAGCTTGAAACTTATGCGGGAGTAGTACAGAAAGCTGCTCTGATTGAGAATAATGGGATGCAGTCAAGGAAAGAGAGGGATAACAAGAAGAGGAAGGTTCCATTTTATGGAGAAAAGTCTGAAGCTGGAAGTTCGCAAGATCGGAATGTAAAGAGGATTGGTTTCCAGAAGGGCGGAAATTTTCAAAAGAAGGGAAATTTGGGCAAAAGGCAAGAATCAAAAGGGAACAATCAGGCAAGCCAAGGGCAAGTTGGAGAAAACAGGTTCCAGAGGCCAGAATGCAAGCACTGTGGAAGAAGACACCCCGGAGTATGCAATAAGCTGAGTATGACCTGTTATAGGTGCAATCAGAAGGGACATTTGGCAAACGAGTGCAAGATGCCGAAGCCAGGAGTTACGTGTTACAAGTGTGGGAAGACTGGACACATGGCTAGGGAGTGTAAGGCAACAGGACCAGTCAGAGCTCTGATGAACGTGGCAAGTACCAGTGCAAGCGTGCCAGCTGAGGTATTGGCGTTACCTCCACCACCCGCACCAACCCCGCAAGCAACATCAAGGACATTTGATCTAAAGATGAAAGATGCTGTTCAGAATTATGAGGTGATAGCAGGTACACTTTTGCTCAATAATGTCAAAGCTAAAGTATTGATTGATTCGGGAGCAACAAGATCTTTCATATCAGAATCTTTTGTTGATAAGCTCCAATGTGATAAAACGGTTATGAGTGAGGTAGTAAATCTGGTAATTGCGAACCAAGAGAAGATTCCTGTGAATCAATTTTGTCCAAAATGTGAGATTGATATTTCGGGATATAAGTTCTCAGCCGACTTGATACTCTTCAAGCTGGGAGAGTTTGATATAATTTTAGGAATGGATTGGTTAGGAGAGAATAGCGCTCAGATAAATTGTAAGACCAAGAGAGTGTATTTAAAGATGAAGAGTGGAGAGAAGGTAGTATTTAAGGGGCAGAGGCAAGGGCAACTATTTCTTACAATTATTCAGGCTAAAAAGTTACTTAGAAAAGGTTGTGAGTCGTTCCTAGCATATGTAGTGGATTCAGAGAGAGGCAGCCCCAGCATGGAAGATATTCCTGTAGTTAATGAGTTCCCCGATGTGTTTCCCGACGAACTACCAGGCTTACCACCAGATCGACAAATTGAGTTCGAGATCAACCTTGCTCCAGGCACGGAACCAGTTTCAAAGGCTCCGTATAGGATGGCACCAGCAGAAATGAAAGAGTTGGCGAGCCAGCTACAAGAATTATTGGATAAGGGAGTGATACGACCAAGTACGTCGCCATGGGGAGCACCTGTTCTCTTTGTGAAGAAGAAAGATGGGAGTATGCGTCTATGCATAGATTACCGGGAGTTGAATAAAGTAACGATCAAGAACCGCTACCCGCTACCAAGGATAGATGACCTTTTTGATCAGTTAAAGGGAGCAAAATGCTTTTCGAAGATTGATTTGAGATCGGGATACCATCAATTAAAGATCAAGGAAGAAGATATTCCCAAGACCGCATTTAGGACCAGATATGGGCATTATAAATTCCTAGTAATGCCGTTTGGATTGACCAACGCTCCGGCCGCATTTATGGATCTGATGAATCGAGTATTTAAGAAGTATTTGGATAAATTTGTCATGGTATTTATTGATGACATCCTTATTTATTCTAAGTCGGAAGAAGAACATATGCAGCACCTCTGGATAGCATTGGAGATACTCCGACAAGAGAAGTTGTATGCCAAGTTTACCAAATGTGAGTTTTGGTTAAAGGAAGTTCAATTTTTGGGGCATGTTATTGGAAATGAGGGAGTTAAAGTGGATTCGGCGAAGATTGAGGCAGTTATGAGTTGGGAGAGGCCAAAGACTCCTACGGAAGTGCGAAGTTTTCTAGGATTGGCCGGATACTATAGAAGATTCGTCAAGGATTTCTCGAAGATCGCCACGCCATTGACCAAGTTAACCAGAAAGAATCAAAAGTTTGAATGGAGTGCAGAATGTGAAAATAGCTTTCAAGAGTTAAAACAGAAGTTGGTAACAGCTCCGGTGTTGGTACTTCCAGATGATCAAGGGAATTTTGTAATATTCAGCGACGCTTCACATAAGGGTTTGGGTTGTGTGTTGATGCAACACAGTAAGGTAATAGCATATGCGTCAAGACAGTTGAAGCCGCGCGAGTTAAAGTATCCGACACATGACTTGGAACTAGCCGCCATAGTGTTCGCACTCAAGATTTGGAGACACTATCTCTATGGAGAGAAGTGTGAAATCTACACGGATCACAAGAGTTTAAAGTACATTTTTACTCAGAAAGAGCTCAATATGAGGCAGAGGAGATGGCTGGAATTGATCAAGGACTATGACTGTTCGATAAATTACCATCCTGGAAAGGCGAACGTAGTGGCCGATGCGCTGAGTCGGAAGGAGAGATTGAATATGATGATAATATCAAAAGAGTTATCTGAAGAAATCGGAAAATTTGAATTGGAACTTTGTGCTTATGGGAAAGTCAAAGAAGTTTGTCAGTGCAATGACCTTTCAGCCAACACTAATGGAAAAGATAAAGAAGTGTCAAGAGGAAGTAATGGAAAAAGAGAAAAATCAGTTATCTGGAGAAGAGATTAATACTAAAAGGGATGAGCAAGGAATACTAAGGTTTTCATCCAGAATATGGATTCCTCATGTACCTGAATTAAAGAATAAGATCCTCCATGAAGCCCACCATTCGAAATTTTCAATCCACCCGGGAAGCACCAAGATGTATCAAGACTTAAAGAAGAACTTTTGGTGGCCAAATATGAAGCGAGACGTGGCAGAATGGGTTGCGAAGTGCTATACTTGTCAGAATGTAAAGGCAGAACATCAACGACCAAGCGGATTAATTCAGCCCCTGAAGATTCCAGAATGGAAATGGGAAAATATCGCTATGGACTTTATAGTAGGACTACCGCGAACAAAATCCGGACATGACGCAATATGGGTTATAATTGATCGTCTTACGAAGTCGGCGCATTTCCTTCCAATAAATGAGAAGTCGTCACTGGACAAGTTGGTTCATCTGTATGTGCACGAAATCGTATTAAGGCATGGAGTACCCGTATCAATAGTTTCAGACAGAGATCCCCGATTTAACTCGAGATTCTGGAAGTAATTCCAGGAATGTCTTGGCACGAAGTTGAATATGAGCACGGCGTATCACCCGCAGACTGATGGTCAGAGCGAAAGGACGATTCAAATAATCGAAGACATGTTGCGCAGTTGTGCAATCGATTTTGCAGGAAGTTGGGACGACCACCTGCCATTGATTGAATTCTCATATAACAACAGCTATCATTCCAGTATCGGCATGCCACCATATGAAGCTTTGTACGGGCGAAAATGTAGATCACCAACAAGTTGGGATGAAGTAGGAGAAGGAAGAATTCTCGGCTCAGAATTGGTACAACAGTTGCATGACTCAGTCAAGTTAATTCAGAAAAGGTTGCTTGCTGCTCAAGATAGACAGAGGAAGTATGTTGATCCAACGCGTAAGGATGTTCAATTCCAAATTGGCGAAGCTGTGTTGCTAAAGGTGTCACCTAGGAAAGGGTTGATGAGATATGGCAAGAAAGGAAAGTTAGCACCTAGATACATAGGTCCTTTTGAGATTTTGAGTCAAGTAGGAAAGGTGGCCTACGAGTTGGCCTTACCACCTCAGTATCGGCATGTGCATAACGTGTTCCATGTGTCGTTACTTAAGAAATATAATCCTGACACTAGCCATGTGATAGAATATGAACCCGTAGAAATTCAGGCAGACCTGTCATTTGTGGAGCAACCGGTTAAAATACTCGACTGGCAAGTAAAGAGTCTTAGAAATAAGTCAGTAAAGTTAGTAAAAGTACTTTGGAAGAACCCTAAGGTCGAAGAGTCGACTTGGGAGTTAGAGTCTGATATGCGTTCCCGGTATCCTCATCTGTTCTCTTAGATTCTGGGGACAGAATCCCTTAAGGGGGAGAGGATGTTACGACCGGTATTTTATGTAATATTATTTGTGAATTTGGTATAATATTAAGTCAAATGAAAATATATTCAATGATTGTACGTTTGTGTGAGTGAAAATTTCTGCATTATAAATTTGCTTTGGGTAGTATATGATTTTTCAAAGCAAGAGTTTATTTAATTTCTTTATTTTTGATTTATAAGGAATATTCTAAGCTTTGGAAAAATCTTCTTTTAAAAGGCATTTTGATCACAAATTTTGAAAATGATTTTATAAAGTCTCTAAAAATACAAGTTATTTTATGGTATAAATTTTATAATTTTTGAACTTGTATTTTATTTTATAAAAATAAATCTTTACAAATTTTATTTGTTATAATTATCAAATTACATGAATAACCTTGCATGCAAACTCTCTTTCTATTCTCTCAAAGGGCAAATAAGACTTTTCCAACCCCACTAACTCATTTGATTATTACCAAATTACTACCTTAGCCTTGCATGCAAAATGGCCTAACTTTAGCCAAGGGACATTTTTGTAAGTTCTCACTTCAACTCATTACTTGTCAACCAAATAGCATAAAACAAACAAATCAAAGTGGAGAGAAGTCATTCATCATTTCACACTCCAACACACCACAAAAATTTCTCTCTTCCCCTCCCTCCCTTTTGCTCTCGGCCGAACCCCATTTCCCCCACTCCCTTCCATTTTTCATTCCATTTCTCATCTTCCCTAGTGTAATTCTTTCACCTACATTTATTTTATATACTTCCCAAGAGTTTTGTGATTTGGAAGATGAAGTTTCATGGTTGCATGTGTAGTTTTGTGTGATCTCCAAAGAGAAACTCTTGATTCTTGTGAATTCAAGAGCTCTCTATGAGATATATTATGTATATGTGCTAACTAAGTGTTTTATGGAGATATCATGCTTTAAAATCCTTTGCATGCTACTGAAATCTCATTATAAATTTATGTTTAGCCATGCATGCTAGTTTTAAGACATTAAAATGATGATCAACCATGTTTTGCATGCTATTCTTTTCGAAATCATGTTGTTATCTATAAAATTCGAAATAGATGTGCTTAAATAGATTGTTTCCATGATGAATTTCTTATTAATACTTAAAAGGAGTTATATTTCATAATTATTAAGGATAATTATTAGGTGCAAGTCGATTTTGCAAGCATTTACAACTTTATGCCTAGCCGAAATCTTGTTATCTGTTTTCCATGAGTTGCATGTTATATATTTAGTTGCATGTTGTTGTTTTTAGGCATGGATGATCTCACCCAATGTTATTTTGAGAATAAAGGAGTTAGTTCAGTAGATTACCATGTATAAGTCTTGGTTTAAGTATTGAGTTTTGTTAGTTGAGTTGTCAAGTCAAAACCTTGGAAAAATGAGAGTTATAGTTTCTGCAGAAAAATCAGTTTAGTACCCTGAGGTTTAGAGTGAGTTTTGACCATGTCATTGATGTGCACTTTGAGGCCCAAGCTACCAGAAGTTAGTATGGGGAGTATATAATAGGTTTTAGGAGTTGGTTGGAGGTTTGCATGTCATTTGGTTAGGTGCACAAGTAGAATAACAAAATCTGTCCAGCAGGGGACAGTTTTGTTGCAACTTAGAAATAGGGAGATTTGGCCATGTCATGGGTAGGCCCTCATTAGGCCCAATTGGGCCTTAGTTAGAGGGTATGTCAGAGAAGTTTTTCCAACCATAGTTCATAGTATATGAGCTAGAACCATGTGTCACAAGTTAATTCAAGTCAGGGCATTTTCTGCCCAGAAAAACAGGGGAACCTTGGACTTTTAGCTTAGGCCCAAGAAGGCCCAAGCCAGGCCTTTGAGCCACATCAAGCTTGTGAGATGCCCTTACGTCAGGAGAGTCTTGTGTAAAAATTTTGAAGAAAAACTTGTAGTTTAAGAGTGTCTAATGCACTCAAGAAACCTTAGTTACCATTCTGAAATTTGCACCAGTGAGCACTTTCACTTATCTCATAGTTTTAGAATACTTAGAAGTGAGTATTAGGTCAACCACCATAGTTGTAAGATAGTATAAGGTTAGTAGAGAAAAAGGCACAAGTGAGGGTCAATAGGTTTTGGATAATTTAGGAAAGGCACATTGAGTTAGGAAGCCCAAATTTGAAGACTTTGTTTAGTTAGCGACCAAGTGACTTAAGTGGTGAGTCGAGATCATCCAAGCCTAGTGTGGCATTATGGTGTATATGATGTTATTTGGTATTAATATACGATATGTGATTATGTGGCTACGTGTGTACATTTGAAAATATAATGGTGGATATGAATTAAGTGCGTATAGGCCTAAGTGCCATCCATGTTTAATTTCGGGTTGTAAATAGGTTAAGATGGTAAGAATATATTATAATGAGGATTATTATTATTTATGTAGGATCTCGAGACGAGGGAAAACTTGCCATAAAAGTCGAGTGAAGCTCCAGTTGTTGCTCCTACCAGTCAGACCAGACCAGTCTATCTCAAGGCAAGTGATTCAACTTGACCTTCGTATTTACTGTAAACAGTTCATATATATATCGATGCAATTATCCTGAGTCATTTTGATATATTTAAATCAAGCGTATCTTTTGTTTATCCTTGAGTTACATAGAGATGCCATGAACCCTCGAGTACGTATTGCAAGTAGTTCAAAAGTCTTTCATGATAGTTTAATGCCATGATAAAATAGAGATTTGTTATAATACCTTATTGATCCTTTTGATTATCATGCTATTGATCCCTGAGAAATCTTGATATTGCACCCTGATGCTTTGATTCAACTCTTGAAATAACCTCGATAGAAACTTTATCTTGATACCTAAAAGCCAATCATTTCTTAAATTCATTCATGATTGTTTGATAACCCTATCCTTACCCTAAAAGCTTGATACCCTGTTATATCTTGAGCTGATGATCACTTTCTTTATATTTTAACACCTCTATCCTATTGGAACCAGTGATGCTTATCTTCTTGATGTTCTAATACCTATACCTTGTCTACAACCATTGCTTTAAGCCTAGTTTGGCATTACTCTTTCATATTATCCAATAGCCTCGCTCAATTTCCTTGTCAAAGTTCTTGTTTATGGAAACCTCTCAATTACCCTAATATAGTAAAGTCTAGTGGATCATGGCCCTGAGATTTAGTGTCATATTTCCAGTGTTTCAAGTTGATCTATAATCCCTTGATAAAAATGATTACAGTCGAAAGAGATTTTGTCATAAATCGGCATCAGTTTTTAAAATGATTAAAATGTAGATTTTTCAGTCCCAAAGGGGGATAAATGTTTTCTTTGAATGGTGGATCTGGACTGAGACGCGAGTCCTTTCCACACTTATATTAGGCTTAAAAGTTGCCTAGGGATTCCAAATAATGTTTTAGAACCCAGCGAGGTTCGGGATTACTTCGCGGCTGATCACCGGCTGTAATCCGTAGCGTCATAAAATGATTTTGATTAAGAATGATTTTTAAAATTTGTTTTGATGCAAGCAAAATGATGCCAACTCACATAAGTTTTATCTCTCGTTATCATTGATTATGTCTTTCCATTGTCATTCCTAAAGGTATATCTCGATTTATGTTTTGCGTTGTACTATTAGCACTTGTTGAGCTTTTGGCTCACTTCTTGCTTTACCCTTATATTACAGCTAGCAGCTATGGTTAGATTCAAGCAGACTGCCCGTAAGACCTGTGATGCTGATGCTTATGTTCGAGCTCAGGTAGAATAAGTAATAATAGTTGTGTGAGGACTCGGTATTTGTAATCAGATGTAATAGTTGGTAGTGTTGGGCTGTTCCAAACCCTAAACTGTAAGATCTTGGATTTTGGTTGTGTATTCTTCATTAAAAAGATGTAATAGCTATATTTATTTCGCTATTTAAGTTGGGGGTGTGACAGTTGGGGAATATGGAAAGGGGCCAAACCTCATCTAGAAGACATCAAAAGGCCACTGTAATTTTGAAGCCCAAGAATCACTCATCAAAACATTCAAGCAAAAATCTAATGGACCTAGTCTAAGCAACACCTCAACCTGATGAAAAGAAGCTGCTTGGTCACTCCATTGCAAATCACAAAGATCCAAGAGACTCAGTCTTGAAGAAAAGAATAACAAAAATCTACAGGCATGGAAAACTGATTTGTGTGATGGCTGGTCATCCCCAATTTGGAGAAGCCAAGAAAGAAGAAAAATTGAGGCTCAAGTATCAGAAAAGGCAGGGCCTTAGAAGCTAAGAAATAACCTAAAAAGCTTACTACCAATTCAGAAAATGAGAAACCTGCCATCATAACTGAAACTAAAAAGAAGGAGGAACCAAAGCAGAAATTTGTAAAAAGAATAAAGGAAATAGCCAAAAGGAAACTAGTATGTGAAGAAGAAAAGGAAGAACCAAAGCCAATTCAGTCTACTACTATAAATCAACCAACTATGCCCATAATGGAGCAAGTTGAAATCAAGGTCCATCCTGGTGTGAATTTTCGTGGTGAACCAATCATTCTCAAGGATGAACCAATAGACTGGGAAAACCTACCTATTCCTAAGCTGAACATCCCAATACCAACCACTTCTAAAAGAAGAAAGAACATACCAAGAAAGCCAGTCAAGTATATCTCATTTAAATCCAAAACATTATATAAACCCAAGACAATAATCAACAAAGGAGATCAACTCTTTATTTGTGACATAAAGGAGTTTTCAGACATTAATCTTTACTTGGAAGAACTAGATGAAGTGAGAGCAATTGATGCCCACAACAGACTTCCAGAAAGTCTAGTGTTTAACAAGGGTGGAAAGGAAATCACTTGGCCTCTTCATAGGATTCTCAATAAAGGCTACTCTTTCTTAGTTAAAGTATTCTCTGGAATCAAGAAAAATTTTGGATTCACCATGGTGGCAAAAAAAGAGATACTCAACAAAATTAAACAATCAAGACAAAGCTGGAGAGACCCAAGTGCACTACCAAGAGTATTAACTATTCCTTACACTGGGAATATAGTGCACTTAAGTCCATATTGGTTGATGGAGTTCAAGGATGAAAAGAATACCAGAAGATTTTTCAGATTAGAAGACCATCTAAAGATATTAAGCAATAAAACTCTCAAGAAAATACAAGAGATGACGGATCTATCTAATGAAGATGAATCTAAGTTCTACAGACAACTTCAACACCAGATAGAAGAGAACAATAAAAAACTGGGAAAGAAGACTAGACACTCAAGGAGAAAAGATTAATTTGCTCAGACTAGAAGAGCACCTTGAACAAAGCTTGTAAGACTTTTGTGAACTTTCTTTGATCATCTTTCAATAAAATTGTGGCACTTATTATTATCTTCTATTAAATGATCCTTTTGTATAAGGGTTTTGTTAACATCAAGTCCTCTTAAATTTATGTCTACAATTCTAGTAGACATAAATTGGGGGAGATTGTTAGGAATATTTTATAGGCTTGATGATATTTTATCAAAACACCTTAGTAGATTTAATTAAATGTAATTGTAGCTTTCAACGGATAATCTTACTCTGTCATCCGTTGAAAGAGTAGCTTATGTTTAAATAAGTTTTTGTAGAACATTCCTGGGTACTGTAATGTCTTAGAGAATTATAAGTTGTTGGATATTCGAAGTCATGTTGGCTACTAGATTGATATGCAAAATAGGTTGGCTAAGTGTAAATATTAGATGCCTTGTAATTTTGCATAAATGAAACTGAGTCAACTGCTATGGAAATACTTTCAATGGATGTTTCTACAACGCTTTGACGGATGACCCAAGTCTCAATCAACGGATGATCCGATAGATACTCGACAGATAATCAACAGAGTCTTGACGGATAACAAAGATGGATAACAAATTCAAATTGGAGTTGATAGTGACTTAACAGTCACATGGGTTGATTGTGTATAAAAGGAATGTGGCAGCCTATAATAAGGATAATGAGATCAAGAATCATTTCCATTTACATGCAAAATAGGGACGTTCAAAGATGTCATATCTATCTGGATTGCATTGGACAGAGAAATGAAGTAACATGTGATTAAACGTAGATAATATACTTTTGTTTTATCTTATAACACATGTAATTTGGTGATATAAAAACTAAGAGTAGCAAGAGCTAAAAAGTGAGATTGATATAATCAAAACAAGAAGAACAAGAGAGAATTTGTAAGCTGTATCTTTAAGAACTCTCAATTTTTAGTTTGTAAGAACTCTTGTAAGCAACTGTGTGCTTTTGCATCACAAAGATCTTCTACATTTATATATATCTCTGGTGGAAATAACAACCCACCAGAAAGTTTTAAACATCCTTGTTTATTTACTTTGTGTTTGAATACTTGAATATTTCTTATCCGCAATTAGCCTATTCAAACATTGTCATATTTATATCTGTAAGAAGTTTTAATTTCCAAAAGAAACCAGTATTCCATTCAACCCCCCTTTTTTAATTATGTAGTTAGATTGTTTGGGAATAACAATAACCTTTAGACCCGATTATCTTTGAGACGCGTCAGTCTTAGCTATTGTCTTTGATTTTGCAACTGATTCCTTCTGAGAAGAACCAGAGGTGATAGAGTGTTTCGATTTAACGGAAGAAAAATAGACACTTTGGTCAGGAATAGTGTTGGATGCGCCCTATTCCACGGTGTCAGAATTAGGAAAACTAATTTGTAAGGCATTTTGTTAGAAAAAAAAACACCCATAATTCTTGTGATAAAACTGTTCCTCTCCTGAAAGTATCTTTCCTTTTTGCTAAAGCAGTCAGAGATTTAAAATTAATTTGAAAAATCATCATAAATTCATCTTTTCAAAACTTTCACTAGGTAAAAGATAAGTAAAAACCTGTGTGCTTGATCTGTTTGTTAATATTGAAATAGATTGAGAATAGTTAGTTAGACACATTTGAAATATGAATGTTAAGCAAACAAATATGAAATCTATAATATTTACACATGCAAACATCAAAAGAATATGAAAAGTCATTTTTACTTGATCAAAATAAGAAGCAATAAGAGATTTTCATTAATAATAATATTTATGAACAAGAATGACTACAAAAGAAATTAATCCTAACTCCTAAGAACTAGAATTATACCTTCTTCGCCTTTTTATTCCCCTGCTCCTTCTTTGCCGCTCGGCGGTGGAAGATACGAGACATAGAGACTGCAAGAGAAATGATATTCTCTTGCAACTTTAGAGCTGCTAGGTGTTATTGCTCTGCCAACTCAGCACGGTGCTCTTCTTCAAGAAGAACTTCCATAGTAAAGAAATATAGTTCAAGTTCATCATCCCCTGAGATATGATCAAAAATCTATCAGGAACTGCAGTGGGATGAAAGACATGACCACTGATTAGATTTGGAGTACGATAGGGTCGAAGTACATCCTATCATCCACTCGGTTGAAAATAGGAAGATATACTCCATTATTTCTGGTGAAAAATTGATTTTGAGCCATTGAAATAATGAGTGAAGATTTGGAGATTTGGATTTAGAGCTTCGGTGTTGTTAGAAAGAAACATTTAAGTAGTGTTTGAGGTCTATAAGATATAGGAAGAGTGATTTTATAGCTAAATCCTACTGGGAATCTAAAGAGACACCTTTGAATAACCGTGTAATAATGAATAATACATGCATAATATTACACGTATCTAGGAAAGTAAAGCAAGGTCTATTTACAGGCTCATGTTCCCAATATAAAACAAATACTGGTGACAAGTTTATCATGATTACTCAAAGAGAATAAAACAACTTTGTAACAATTAAAATCACAAAAGAAATAATTTTACCGTCCTTTTTAAGAAAAATCATGTGTTGTCCATCACTTGATGGGATAAAATTTGTAATCCAAAATCAAGAATTTAATCATGATTTCTCCCCATCATCATTTGTATTAAAGAATTTATTAGCAAAATCAAGAATCTCTTCTCCACTGACCAATCTGTCAGAAATTAACAAGTCATTGGTAATGTGAATTACGTATTGGTTCCATGCGAAGCTCCCCCTGTAACTGTGCTATCAGTTCCTGATAGATTTACGTTTCTCCCCCTCAACTTGTGCATTATCATCAAGATTTGCCTTCTTTCCTGATTTAAGATTTTTGTCCACAAGCCAAGTCATTGAGATTATTGAAGTTGAGATGAGAAAGCTTCTTGTGCCAATTCCAACTTTCATCTACTAATGCCTTATTTACCAGAAAAGTTTCAGGACCATCAGTATTTGCATAAAGTTTGGCTTCATAAATGTTTCTATGTCTGTAATCTTTGAAGACAATTTTCTTTGTGATCTTATAAACTACTTCACAGTGCGTATCATAGAACACGACATAAAAACCTCTGTCAGTTATTTGACTAATGCTCAACAAGTTGTGCTTCAGTCCATCTACCAGAGCTATGTTTGAGATGATGACATTTCCAATGATTATATCACCATATCCCAGTGTTTTTCCTATATTTCCATGTCCATAGGAAACCATTGGGCCAACCTTCTCCTCATATTATGATAATAGGGATTTAGTTCCAGTTATGTGCTTTAGAGCCACTATCCAAGACAAGCACATTCTTCTTGTTTCCGTATAATTAGAAATATGGAAATCAGTCGGAATTTTTAAGAACCCACACTTGTTGGGTCATTTTAGACATCTTATGTATTTTTACATTAGCAGACTTCCTGTCAGGATTTGATCCATCAGGAATTACTCCATCAGGATTTTTCTTGACATTTTTGACTTTTGAGATGTATGCACATTCAGTTTAGCACTTCTATTTAAAATAACAATTTTGTTGCATTTTGGTAAAGGATCATAATTGTTGTGATACAAACTATGATAATCTTTATAAGTGTAAATAGAATGCAAACTGCTACCAAAATGAGAACAAGGATTTTGTGGTTTGTATAGTACTGATCTACCACTAATATTTGACTTAGGAATCTTAGACACTTTCCTTTTAGGCTTCCTGCAATCAGTAGAAATATGATTAGTATTACCACAGTTAAAACAAGCTTTCCTAGGAGCATCAAGAATGTACTTATAGTTGTTTTCCTTGTTTATTTCTTGTTTTCCATTTCTACCTCTGTTCGACCTAGGTTTGGGAGTCTTAGCAGTTATCTCACAAATTTTCTTGTTTAATTAACTCTTAGAGAGAAGTCCTTTATTTTTTCTTTTCTTTTCTTGTATTTTAGGATCTTCTTTTTTTAGAAGGGACTCTAGGTCCAACTTTCTCTTTAACAGTATTCTTAGAGGTAGACCCAACTTCATAGACAGACTCCACTAATCTTTCATCAGTTCGAATAAACTTAACTGGAGTAGTGTTATTAATGGATTTATTGATATTTCTATCAGTAAATTTATTATAACTTAGACATTCTTTCCAGTTTTTATCACTGATGAAATTGTGAACTTTCTTTCCTGAAGTCATCAATTTTTTAAACACCTCTCTTTCTTTTTCTAGAACTTTCTCTAGTCTGGCATATTTGATGTTTATCTGAGTTTAATTATGTTGTGCCTTCTTACATGCTTTTTCATTCGCATGCATGCAAACTAACTCAACTTCTAAAAAATCATTTCTTTCTCTAACCAGCCTCTTATTATCAGCAATCAAACTATCATATTCAATAGTCTTACTTTTAAAAGTAACATGCGAAGAGTATAAGAAAGTTTTCAGTTCGGATAAATTATCAGTATTCTTTTCCAACCAATTATAGATCATTCAACAATGTCAGAAATCTATCATATATATCAGTAATTGACTCATCAGCCTTGTTATCAAATTGCTCATATTCTTGTACAAGAACAACTCTTCTGTTCTTCTTTATTACCATTGTACCCTGGCACTGTGTCTCCAAGGCATCCCTTATCTCTTTTGCAGTCTTGTAGGCAATCACTCTGCTAGACATCACATTGTACAAACTATTATGTAGAATATTCTTGACTTTAGCATCCTTAAGCATTGAAGCTCTTTTAGGATCTGACCACTTTGATCTTTCCTTCCTGACATAGTGTTCGAGAGCATCTCCGGTCATAGCCAAAGTTTCTATAGGGTATGGAGGTCTTGTTTTAATGATATCAACATATGCATCATCAATAGCTTCAAGGAACATCAACATCTTTACTCTACATGTAAAGTAATCAGCTTTCTTCAGGATAGGAATTTTCATGCTTTCATAGTTACTTTCAGACATCTTGACCTTTACAAATTAACAGTTAATTTAACCGTTCTGATACCACTTGTTGTCCAATAAAGTAATTGTTTAAGGGGGGGTTGGATACAATTACTAAACAAATCGATGTATTATGAAAATAAAGTAAGAATAGATGAATCAAATAACAGTTTATATTGATCTTTAATAAACTGTTACAAAACTCTCTCAAGAACAATATTTTTAAGAGCTTCTAGGTTATGCGAATACTCTAGTTCCACACTTACAAAGTATTAACCTATTCTGTGTTTATATATTACACAACTACAATTAATCCCCTATCAATTACAAGATATGTTACTGTATAATTCTAAAACTTTCTATACATATCTAAATCAAATACGGTCCTATAAATTAACACCTTCTGATATATCTCACCATCCTGACTTATCATCCAAGTCATTCTCAATGAATAACCTGATCAACGGATATATGTTGTAGCTTCAATGGATAAGCATTTGTATATATCAACGGATGACTGAAGATTGTCAATGGATGATAATGAAGCTTCCAACGGATAATCATATAACAGCAGTTGACCATATTGTTATTCCCTAACAGTACAACAAGAATTACAGAAGGGGGGTTAAATATAATTCTGTCTTCTTTTTTGAGATTTTTGAAACTGTTCTAACTTAATAATATATAAGTGTTTGATTTGCAAAGCGGAAAATGAAAGAATTATATAAATCAAAACACAAGTAATAAACACACAAGTCTTTAAAACTTTCTCGTGGATTTGAATGTTTCCACCAGATATATATATATATATATCAAGAGAATCCTATGAAGCTTGAATAGCTCATAGCTGCTTGTACAAGTGAACAAACAAACTAGAGGGAAATTGTTAACAGTTACAGCTTTTTCTATTTCTCTTCTAAAATGTGTTTGCTTAGTTGTTTGTTCTACTAGCTACACTTGGTTTATATATCACCAAGTTTAAATGGTAATAAGACAGGATAATAAAACAAAACATAATAATTCTAACTCCATGCTGCTTCACTACACTATTCCAGCATCTTTGAATATCTTCATGATAACATGGAAATGGTAATGCTTCTTTGTTCTTAAAACCCTGCTAAACAGGCTGCCACATTCCTTTTGCAAACACTCGACGCATGTGACTGTGTTGTCACTGTCAACAGATATTTGAATTGATCATCCGTCGGGTACATGCTTGTTATCCATCGGGTAGCCTTGTTGATCATCCGTCGGGTAGCTTTGTTGATCATCCGTCAGGTAGCCATTTATCACTTGACTCCATTTCATTTGTGTAGAATGACAAGACATCTTATATTTACATTTAATTAACCTATTCTGCATATATACTAGCAATCTACATGATTCCTAAGCTACTACAGAATCTATACAAAGTAGTTTGCAGAAATGTGCTACATTACTTATTGTTACATAAGCTACTCACCCGGTGGATATCAATTAGTCATCCGTCGGGACTATATTGAATCATCCGCCGGGACTATAATTGATCATCCGTCGGGTGCTACAAAATTCACTAAGTTAAATCTACTAAGGTGTTTTTTTAGCTTATCATCAAGTACACAACATATTCCTAACACATATCATGATTATTAGACAGATCCTGATTCTCCACTTAGCCAATTCTCAACATAATATGAGTTGAAGAATGCTATCTAGAGCAACCTTTTCCTTTTCAGGCTCTGTGTAGGTTAAAGGGTCTTTGGGGGCGTAATGTGCTGGTATAACTGTGTCTTCCTCTATAGATTCAGAAACTCTCACCATAGGAATGAAAGGTCCATTCTTGAGGATCTGAATATACATGGGATTTTCCATCCTTATAAACAACATCATCTTCTTTTTCCAGAGTGTGTAGTTGACCTTGTCAATGGCAGATATCTTGAAGCTTGTCAATTTCTAAGCACTCATTCTTCCAAGATCTTTATTTGCTTACTTCCAGATTTTTCTCTGATACCACTTCTTAGATATTGAATGCTTAGAATATAACACAAAAAGGGGGGTGAATGTGTTTCTTGAATAATTATGTCTTTTAAAATTTGTTTGGATTTTGGTGAACAAAGCATTTAGTAATTTGTAGAGATATTGAAGTAAGCATAAATAACACAAACACACAATATCAAAAACTCACTTAATTATATTAATCAAGCTTGTCTTGCTATGAATCTGTGTTCTTAAGAAAATAAGAACTCAGCTTCTATCTTGAGAGAATACAAGAAATTCTAGATCAGTTTGTTACTCATGAACTAAGGACCCGTGCATGCTTTATAGACTAGCAACACGGGTTTACAAGACTAGCACTAAAATGTACTAAACCATTTTCTAAAGCAACCTTTTTCTATTTCCATTTATGGATTAACAAATATGTGCAAAATCTAGCAGGTCTGTGACCACCCTTTGTCCAGTTAATTTTGGCCCTTGATCTTGTATTCTTCAAGCTGCTTTGTAGACTTTCTAATTCAGTGAATGAATTGTTTGTTGACTTATAATCTTGAATCTTGAACTTTCCTGTATTCTAAATTTAAGAAGTATATCGAGATCTCAAATTTCTTCAATAGAAAAGTGACATATCGATAAATATAATGACTTATCGAGATCTCTGCGTTCTCTATAGGTATACTTGACTTGCGTCTTTAGTTCCTTGCATGTGAAATAAATTATCGATATGTCTGAGATCTCTACATGTAGATATGACTTGTCGAAATCTCTGAGATCACTATATACACAATTTCACTTATCGATATCTCTGAGATCTCTATCTGAGAAATTGACTAGTCGATATCTCCAATTCTTCACATCTTCATTTGCCTTGTCGATATCTCTGAGATCTCTACTTGCAGAAATGACTTGTCATTATCTTCATTTCTCTACATCTTCATCTGACTTGTCCATATCTCTGAGACTTCTCTATAAGCCATTTTTTACTTCTCTACAAGTCATTTTGGACTTCTCGATCTCGATATAACTTGATATGTGACTTGTCGATATCTTGACTTCGAACATTTTTCATAGAATAGCTTTATTCAACTCCAAGATTCTACATCTGATATGGGCCTAAAATTAGCCTAGAAATGTAATTAACGTTGAATTAATTAGATCTGGTATGGTCCAGTAACAAAGCCCAATTAACGAGGCCCGAAACTCTGATTATTTACTAATTTCATAATTAATAAATAAGGGAGATTAACAGCTCATTAAAAGAGTCCAATCAGTGATATAAATATATAAAAGATAGCCCCAAGGGCACCTACACCAACTAGGAATTTGATTCCTCTATTCTAGGACTTTAAAGTCTATCCAAAGTCTGAGAACTTGATCAACAAGTCTCTTATCCCTAGTCCAATTCAAGGACTCTCAACATCTATATAAAGGGTCTTACCCCACATATCAGAACTAAGTTTTTTGGCTTGATTCTCTAATTCACAGAGATACGTAGGCATCTCGTAAAGGCAGAGTTAAGCTATGAAATATGAGAGCAACCATTAAAGGCATTGAGCTCCCGAACCTTAGTAACAAATACAGCAAATAATAACCTTAGTTTTTTATCCATAACATATGGCGCCGTCTGTGGGAAAGCACAACAACAACCATGGCAAAAACACGGAGAACAGTTAGAGCCCTCGAAGGAGGAACACCAACAGAGACAACCCAAGTGATTTCGTCAACTGTGGAGGTACCTGCTCATTCAACTTATGCAGCCACACAAGGAGAAGCCTAGATAGGGGCAACTGAACCTCAGCCATAAGGGATGATTCCCTCAGCTACTCAAGGTACGAATCATCAAGTTCAACAACTACATGCACCTGTGAATTCTAGACCCATTGGGTACGATTATTCAACTGTTGTTACTACTAACCCCCCTTATGGGATGCCCCTTTACCCCGAGGTTGGAGGAAGTAGGCATGTTGGACGGAGTGAAGCACGAGGGCGATCTCCCCCCTACATTCGAGGTTTGGCTCCTATCCCTGAGGATCAGGAATTTTCTGGTCCTTACACTGAGAGAAAATCTGAATCTTCGGATGATGAAGTAGCCCCAAGAAGGAGACATGCTGGCAAAGAGCCGATGGCTGATAGTAGCCAACGTCCTAAGAGTACCCAAGGGACGAATCCCCAAGAAGTACAGGAAAGGATCAGGGCTCACGAGGCTGAGATTCAAAGACTAAAGCGTGACTTGGAGGCACATCAGACCACCAGACCCCCATTATCCCCAAAGGGGAGGAATCCTCCCCCTATTATAGACCTGGAAGGTCCGATACAGAGAAGGGTCGTAGTCCCAAGAGCTGATCCAAGCAATCTTCTTCCTCTTGGAGATCCGGATGATCCTACCCCACCATTCACTGAAGAAATAATGAATGCCCATATCTCGAGAAAGTTTAAGATACCCACTATCAAAGCTTATGATGGCACGAGAGATCCCGCTAATCAGGTCAGGACGTTCTCTAATGCACTGTTGTTGCAACCTGTGAATGACGCTATTAAGTGTCGGGCCTTTCCTCAAACCCTCTCGGGTATGGCTTAAAGATGGCATAGTCATTTGCCCCTGAACTCTATCGGGTCCTTCAGGGAGTTAAGTCAAGCTTTTATTAAGCAGTTTATCAGTGGGTGAGTGCATGAGAAAAATTCAGCATCCCTCATGAGTATTGTACAAGGAGCAAAAGAATCCTTGAGAGAACATCTGAATCGTTTCACAAAGGAGGCTTTGAAAGTCCTGGACCTTGATGACAAGGTAGCCATGATAGCACTACAACAGGGAACTAGGGATGAATTCTTTAAGATGTCCTTGGCCAAACGCCCCCCTAAAAGCATGTTGCATCTCCAAGATAGAGCCGGGAAGTACATCAAGGTGGAAGAGAGCATGATGAAGACCGTAGTGAGTAATGAGCCCAATGGAGGCAAGAAGCGGAAAACTGATCTGGAGTATATCGCTAAGGACAAGTATCCTAGAACCGAGCAAAACTCTGATTCGACCCCCAATAAGGGAGGACCTGGGCAAAAGTTCACTGAATATACTAAGCTGAATGCTCCAAGAAGCCAAATTTTAATGGAAATCGAGAACGATCGAGATGTTCGCTGGCCTAAACCCTTGAAGGCCGATCCTGCCAAGTTAGATAAGGGCAAGTATTATAGATTTCACAAGGATATTGGTCATGACACCGATGAGTGTAGGCAACTAAAAGATGAAATTGAGTTCCTTATTAGAAAATGGAGATTGAACAAGTATACTGGAGATGGAGGCGATAGGAATCACAATGGAAGAAAGAACTTTGAAGATCGTAGAAGGGACCAAGACGATCAGGGGTGGAATCCCCAGCCCAGGGGACCGATGATAAATACAATCTTCGGAGGACCACGACCCCGAGGGCCTGTGATAAACACAATTTTTGGAGGACCAACCGCTGCTGGGCTATCCAAGAACTCCAGGAAAGCGTATGCCCGAGAAGTTATGCATATTATTGGAGAAGCCCCAAAGAGGGCCAGGATGGGAGTAACAATGTCTTTTGATGATTCTGATCTGGAGGGTGTGAAATTTCCCCATAATGACCCATTGGTTATAACCCCGATAATAGAGAACAACCCGGTGAGAAGGGTCCTTGTGGATAATGGTGCTTCAGTGGATATCTTGCTCTATGACGCCTTTTTAAGGATGGGATATAACGACTCCCAATTGACCCCAACCGACATTCCAATTTATGGATTTGCGGGGGTGGAGTGCCCTGTAGAAGGGATAATCAAGTTGCCCACAACCATAGGACAGGAACCAAGGCAAGCAACTCAGATGTTGGACTTTATAGTGGTGAAAGCTAGTTCGACTTACAACGCTATCATGGGAAGAATGGGGATACACGCCTTCAAGGCAGTCCCTTCTTCCTATCATTCAGTTATGAAGTTTCCAACCCGGGATGGGATTGGAGAAGAGAGAGGAGATCAGAAAATGGCTAGAAGTTGTTATGTGGCCTCTTTGAGGGTAGATGGAGTTGGGGGGCATGTTCTTCCTATTGAAGATCTTGATATCCGAGAGAATGATGAGAAAAGAGGAAGGCCAGCAGAAGACTTGATTTCAATTCCTTTATCTCCCGAAGATCCTGAGAAGGTGACCTTTATTGGAGCCACACTCGAGGAGCCCCTTAGAAGGAAGTTGGTAAAATTTTCAAGAAAACAGTGACGTGTTTGCATGATCAGCAGCTGATATGCCTGGCGTAGACCCGAAACTGATTACTCACAAGCTGAATGTGGACCCAAATCGGAAGACAGTGAAACAAATGAAAAGAATTTTTGCTCCAGAAAGGCAAGAAGCTATAAAACAGGAAGTGGAGAAGCTCTTAGAGGCTGGTTTCATTGAGGAGATTCAATTTCCGGAGTGGTTATCAAACCCTGTAATGGTGAAGAAGGCCAATGGAAAGTGGATGATGTGTGTGGACTTCACTGATCTAAATGATGCCTGTCCTAAGGACTGTTTTCCGTTACCAAGGATCGATACTTTGATAGATACCACTGCTGGGCATGAGATGCTGAGCTTCATGGATGGATTTAGTGGATACAATCAGATCAGGATACATAAGGATGACATTCCAAAGGTATCATTCATCACTGACTTTGGTGTTTATTGTTATCTTGTTATGGCATTTGGTCTCAAGAATGCAGGAGCCACCTATCAAAGGTTGGTAAATAAAATTTTAAGGATCTTATTGGCAAGACTATGGAAGTATATGTTGATGACATGCTAGTCAAGAGTCTAGTAAAGACTAATCATATAACCCATTTGAGGGAAGCTTTCGAGGTCCTGAGGTACCACAAGATGATGTTAAATCCTACGAAATGTACTTTTGGAGTAGGATCGGGAAAATTTTTGGGATTGATGGTCTCCAAGAGAGGGATCGAGGCCAACCCCGATAAAATAAAGGCAATTCTGGACATGGAGCCACCAAAAACTGTCAAAGATGTTCAGAAGCTCACAGGAAGGGTTGCTGCGCTGGGACGATTCATCTCCAAGTCAGGAGACAAGTGCTTGTCATTCTTCAAGTCCTTAAAGAAGGTCAAAAATTTTCAATGGAGTGAGGAAAGCCAGAAGGCATTCGAGGAATTAAAGAAATATATGGCCCAGGCCCCGTTGTTGGCCAAGCCGGCTTTGAATGAAGGCTTATACTTGTACTTGGCCATTTCAGAGAATGCCTTGAGCGCTGTGTTGGTTAAGGAGGAACTGAAAATCCAGAAACACGTATACTATGTCAGCAAGATTCTGTATGGAGCTGAGTTGAATTATTCAACCATTGAGAAGTTTGCTTTAGCCCGGTAATGGCTTCGAGAAAGCTCCTTCCTTACTTTCAGGCTCATCAAATTGAGGTTCTAACGAATCAATCCTTGAGAAATATAATCCATAGTCCTAAGGCTAGTGGGAGACTGATCAAATGGGCGATAGAGCTAGGAGAATTCGACATCAAGTATAAGCCACGAACGGCAATAAAAGCCCAGGCATTGGCTGACTTCGTGGTGGAATGTACCATATCCGACCAAGAAGTCGGGGGCAAGAGGATACCATACCTCAAGAAAAGGAAGTTGATAAGGAGGACAAGGAAAAGGTTGATAAGGAGAAAGAATATTGGGTCCTTTATTTCGACGGAGCATTAAAAAAAATTCAAGTGGAACAGTTTTGGTTTTACAAAGCCCTGATGGGTTCTTGATTGAGTATGCCATGAAGTTAGACTTACCAACCACAAATAATGAGGCAGAATATGAAGCTCTGATAGCTGGCCTTGGCTTAGCAGGGACACTTAGAGTCAAGAACTTAAAAGTCTGTGGAGACTCGAAGATGGTCATATCCCAGGTAAAGGGAGAATTTGAGGCAAAGGATGATACGATAAAAGTCTGTGGAGACTCGAAGCTGGTCATATCCCAGGTAAAGGGAGAATTTGAGGCAAGGGATGATACGATGGCTAAGTATGTCCACCTAGTAAGGGCTGTGATGACCCAATTCGATGAATGCCATATTGAACATATTCCGAGGGAGGAAAATGCTAAGGCAGATGGGTTATCAAAGTTTGCTTCATCCGAGATAGAGGAAAGTTCGGGAAGTCTATACTTCCGCGTTCCGAAGACCCGGAGCATTGATGTTAAGCTTGTAGCTCCTATAGGTCTGGGGACTTCATGGATTGATCCCATTAAGACTTATATTCAAACTGGATGGTTGCCAAATGATGCTACTAAAGCACGAAAGTTGGTTGTTCGAGCACTAAGATACTCTTTAATAGATGGGATTTTGTATAAAAGATCTTTTGTGGTGCCTTACTTAAGGTGTCTCAGGCCCGATGAGGCACATTTGGCTCTTGAAGAAGTACATGAAGGAATATGTAGGCAACACTTGGAGGGCAGAGCATTAGCTCATAAGATAACCCGTTTAGGCTTCTATTGGCCAAAAATGATGGCGGATGCCAAAGAATATGTGAAGAAGTGTGACCGCTGTCAGAAGCATGCACCTGTTGTTAGACAACCCCCTGAGATGCTGACATCCATCAACTCACCTATCCCTTTTGCTATGTGGGGAATAGATATACTTGGGCCTTTTCCCATGGCCACGGCACAAAGGAAGTTTTTGACTGTAGCCATCGATTATTTTACCAAGTGGATTGAAAGCCAAACCCTTGGCCAAAATCACAACTAAGCAGGTTGCACAGTTCCTGTGGGAAAATATCATGTGCCAGTATGGAATTCCCCGCATCCTAGTCACTGACAATTGAACACAATTCAACAACGAGGAATTCAAGAAGTATTGTAAAGAGAACGAAATTGAGTTACGATTCACCTCTGTAGCTCATCCGCAAGCCAATGGGCAAGCGGAAATGGCAAATCGGATAATCCTGGATGGACTAAAGAAAAGAATCGAGAAGTCGAGGAATAATTGGGTAGATGAAATACTCCCAATACTATGGGCCTATAGGACTCCCTATAGAGTCACGACTGGAGCAACTCCCTTCATGTTAGCATATGGGGAAGAAGCAGTTGTTCCCGTAGAGATATCACATTCTTCTCCCAGGATTCAAGCTTTCAATGCTGAGGAGAATGAGGAAGGACAAAGATTAGCCCTGGATCTAATTGATGAAGTCCGAGACAAGGCACATGCGAAGATAGTGGAGTATAAGAAAAAGGCTTCATTCTACTACAACCTAAGGGTTAAAGAAAGGTTCTTCAAATAGGGTGACTTAGTCTTGAGGAAGGTAGAAGCTTCTGGTGTAGGGCAGAAAGGGAAACTTGCCCCAAATTGGGAAGGGCCATACAAGGTCAAGAGTGTACAGGGTAGAGGAACCTACAAGCTGGAGACTATGGATGGTATTGAAGTTCCGAGAACTTGGCATGCACAAAACCTGAAGGTTTACTATATGTAAAGCCATTAAACATGATTCTCACTTGTCAAGATGACAAGTAGGTTGAAAAGCACCTTGAAGCTTTGCTTGCTTAGGATTTACATGTTTAGCTTTATTTTTGAGGATTATTAGGAGTTGTGTAAGGGATGAACCCCAAGAGTTGCCATAAGCTTGTTTTATAATTGTTTAGTTCATCTTATCATAGAATTGTTTGGTGCATACTATATATGGTTGAGTTTGCTTATATATTTTAGTACAAGTACGAGGGAAATAAGGGACAACTTTTAAAAAGCTAGCAAACTTATAGTACAAGTACTTGAAAGAGATAGTAGAAAAGTAAACAAATAACTTAAAATAACATAGTAAAACCCCGAAGGGTAATAAGTTCCCAATACGAATAAGTCAATACATAAAAAGCCATGATGGGCCAAATAAGAAAAACAAATTACTCAAGATCCTTGAAAAAGTCATCATCAATGTTTCCCTCATCGACAGCAGTAGAAGGGGGAACGGGCTTGTCTCCCATAGGATCAGCATCTCGAAGAAAAGCAGTTGTGGCCTCAACAGAAGTAGTGAGGGTAGGAGAGAGAGTAATATCCTCAAAAAGAGGCCCTTGCCCAGGAATAGCAGGGACTGGATAGGTTGCGAGAGTCACCTCCGAGATCTTCTTCCCAATCTCCTCCACTATCTGCTCCCAGCAGCTAGAAAAGGTCTCCGGAAAGTTAGCATCGTACTCAGCATTCAAGACATCTTGAAAATCCTGAGATGCCTTATACTCAGCTATCACCTCAGCCCGGGCCCTTTGAGCATCCAGTTCTAGCTTACGCACTTTCTCCTTTTCATCCGTCAGTTCCTTCTCTACCTCACGTAAACGAGTGAAGTTGGCCTCGGAAGCCTTGAGGTACCTGTCCCTATCTCTCTCAGCAATGGTCAGGCTAGTCCTCACATCCTTCAGATTGTGAAGGGCAGCCTGAAGATAGGTATTCATCTACACGAGCATAATGCAGTAAGTAAGTATGAAAGAATTGAAAAATAGTAAAAAAGGAGACGAGGAAGAGGCTTACAGAAGCCACGGCCTGAGCACCCAGATGCTCAATCTGTAGGTCATCAGAAGACTCTACTATCTCAGCCCTGTCACGAGGCGTAATCATACTCTCGGACCAAACAACGGCATCCTCGGAACTCCCTACCACTGTGTCCCTCCTCTGAAGGCCCCAAGTGACAGTGAAAGGAGAGGTATCCTCATCAAGGCTAAGGGACCTCTGGGATAAAAAGGTAGGGACGGCCTCCTTAACCGTGATTGAAGGGCCGTCACCAATCCTAACCTGCTTGTCGCGATGGATCTCAATAGCAGAGCCTTTGGCAGCACGGGTCTCCCGCTTCTTGAAGATCGTGTCCAGAGCTGCCCTAAATGCAAAAAGATATAGGCACGTAAGAAGAAGGACAAATAAGGAATTAAGAAAATGGAATAAAAGGGGAAAGAAATACCCTCAGGACCTAGGTCACTTAGACCTAAATCTTGCAAACTACCCTCTGAAAGGATGAGAGCGCAATGATGCAAGTTATCAGCTGTGATGGCCTTGATGGCCGTATCCTCATCTATCCCCAATTTTAGGTCTCTTAAAGACCCGTCTATACTTTTTGAGAAGTTGGGCCTGAAAAAATGGTCCCAACCCTCCTCGGAATCCAGAAACACAAAACCACTTGCTCTTCCAAGTTGGATACGAGTCAGGGTTGGTGCTAGAAACAAAGCAGAAGCGGGCCAAGGATCTATGAACTATTTTGACCTATCCTTGGTCCTCATAAGCATTTACAAATTTAAATAAATATCGAAAGACACAAATGTTGGGCTCAATACCGTGTTTACGTGATTGGGCCATATAATAGTGAATGAAACGCCAAGAATCGGGTGTGAGTTGGGTCGGACAGACTCGAGCCTCAGCCAAAAGGCAAAAAATGAAAGGATGAGGAGGAAGGCGAAAACCAGCATAAAAGGTTTCCTTATAGACCCGAATGGCCCCAGGATTTGGGTAACAGGCCCTATCATTTGGGCCTGGAGCCTCGACCCTATAAGGATGAGAAATACCAAAAAGGCGAGCTATGGTACCTACTTATTCTGAACCAAATCTAGAAGGATAGTTATATGCATCTAAGTGTAACATGTTAGGGAAGGCTTTCCCAAACTCGGTTAAAAGATCCCTAAGAGAAATAACTGAGGAATGGACGAGAGATTTTTTACCTCGGCTGGCCCTAGATGGACGGGTAACAGCTTGGGGAACCTGGGAGTGGGATGAACCGGAATCCGCCATGGATGAAGACTGAAACCCAGAAAGCTCTTGAAAATAATCGAAGAAGATGAAGATTCAAACGGAATCTTCAAAATGAGCCCAGAAAGCGGTGGTATAGAATGCCGGAATTCGCTTTGCGGTGGCTATTCTTGAGAGAATATTTGCAGAGTGAAAAATCTAGAGGTGAAGAAAATTTTGTGGAAGTGTGAGAAATGAGCTCACACTTGACTCCTTATATAGATGAGCGTTTGGAAGCTCAAACGGTTCTGGGCTAAAAGAAATGGGCCTAGTAGAGGCGGGAAGTCCATAAAGTTTGAATTTTGAAAAGATCTAGAACGTTCTAAACCAAAAAGAAAACCAAAATTCACTGAATAAATTAAGGCTTGAATGTCATACCCCCAACTTAAACAGCAAAATAAATATAGCTATTACAATATTTTAAAAGAAGGATACACAACCAAATCCAAGATCTTACAGTTTAGGGTTTGGAACAGCCCAACACTACCAACTATTTCATCTGATTACAAATACCGAGTCCTCACACAACTATTATTACTTATTCTACCTGAGCTCGAACATAAGCATCAGCATATTAATCAAGAGGATCAATCAAGTAATATAACAACTCTTTATTTTATCATGGAATTTATCTATCATGAAAAGACTTTTGAATGACTTGCAATACATACTCGAGGGTTCATGGCATTTCTATATAATTCAAAGATAAGCAAGAGATACGCTTGATTTAAACATATCAAAATGACTCAGGATGATTGCATCGATATATAAGAACTGTTTATAGTAAATATGAAGGTCAAGTTGAATCACTTGCCTTGAGATAGGCTGGTCTGGTCTGACTGGTAGGAGCAACTGGAACTTTACTCGACTTTTATGGCAAGTTTTCCCTCGTCTCGAGATCCAACATAAATAATAATAATCCTCATTATAATATATTCTTACCATCTTAACCTATTTACAACCCGAAATTAAACATGGATGGCACTTAGGCCTATATGCACTTAATTTATATCCACCTTTATATTTCAAATGTACACACGTAGCCACATAATCACATATCGTATATTAATACCAAATAACACCATAATGCACACTAGGCTTGGATGATCTCGACTCACAACTTAAGTCACTTGGTCGCTAAACTAGACAAGGTCTTCAAATTTTGGCTTCCTAACTCGATGTGCCTTTCCTAAATTATCCAAAACCTATTGACCCTCACTTGTGCCTTTTGCTCTACTGACCTTATACTATCTTACAACTATGGTGGTCGACCTAATACTCACTTCTAGGTGTTCTAAAACTATGTGATAAGTGATAGTGCTCACTGGTGCAAATTTCAGAATGACAACTATAGTTTCTTGAGTGCATTAGACACTCTTAAACTACAAGTTTTACTTCAAAACTTTTACACAAGACTCTCCTGACCTAAGGGCATCTCAAAAACTTGATATGGCTCAAGGGCCTGGCTTGGGCCTTCTTGGGCCTAAGCTAAAACTCCAAGGTTCCCCTATTTTTCTGGGCAGAAAATGCCCTAACTTGAATTAACTTGTGACATATGGTTCTAACTCATATTCTATGAAATATGGTTGTAAAAACTTATCTGACACTCCCTCTAACTAAGGTCCAATTGGGCCTAATGAGGGCCTACCCATGACATGGTCAAATCTCCCTATTTCTAAGTTGCAAGAAAACTGTCCCCTGCTGGACAGATTTGGTTATTCTACTTGTGCACCTAACCAAATGACATGAAAACCTCCAACCAACTCCTAAAACCTTTTATATACTCCCAATACTAACTTCTGGTAGCTTGGGCCTCAAAGTGCACACCAATGACATGGTCAAAACTCACTCTAAAGCTCAGGGTACTAAACTGATTTTCTGCAGAAACTATAACTCTCATTTCTCCAAGGTTTTGACTTGACAAACTCAACTACCAACAACCCAATACTCAAACCAAGACCTAAAAATGGTATTCTACTGAACTAACTCCCTTATTCTCAAAATAACCTTGGTGAGATCATCCTTACCTTAAGTACAATTATGGCAAAATAAGAGAATCTACACTTCACAAATCACAAATCTTCTTGCTTTTGAAACAACAAGGTATGCATTTTTATAAAAGATAATCACGAATTATTACCATGCAACAAGAAGCATAAATAAATATTAACAGATTATACCTACTGAAATTAAGGCTCACTAACAAAATCTTTCCAAATGATCAAAATCTTACAACATTCTAAGAGAAATCCTCATGCATGCATGCCTTCGGGTTTTTCAAACCAAAACAACACATTTTCTACATATATTCCATCTTAAAATTGACATGCAAGCCTAGCATAAGGTATACCTAGATGATCACTTAGCATGCAAGGGGTTTTATCAAATTTTCACCACAAAAATTCAAGTCATTATCACATAAACATGCAAGAATTGATCAAAACAACAAGAATGATTTCAAGGACCGTTCATTCGGCTCCCATATGGTCATGGCCGAATGAAATGGATGGAAATGGCCATTAAATCATCAAGAGTTTCCTTCTCAAGACTTGGCATTTATCCATTCCTTGTAGTCCTCTAAAAAACAACCTTAAATCCATAAAAATCAAGATTGTATTTTGAGTTTCACTAAAACCTTTACATGCAACCCTTAAACTTAAACTTTCTACTCAAAAATCTTTGAAATATATATGGACAACATGTAGGGAGCAAGATTACTTGAATATAAGATGGATGTTTGAGTGAAAGAATGGAGAAAAGAAAGGGGATGGGGCTTCGACTATGGTGATTGCCGAGAGGGAGGAAAAACCGAGAGGTGAGGGAGGAGGGAGGGAGGAGAGAGTGAGGGTGGAGTGTGGAGTGGGGTGAATGATCACAACACTTTATACTTTGGGTTTTTATGATTTTGATTGATTGAAATAAGTGAGTGGAAATAAGAATTGACAAGATTAACCTTCCCACATACTAAGACCATTTTGCATGCAAGGACAAATGAGTAATTTGGTTAGCAAGATGAGAGTTAGTGGGGTTGTAATTGTCCTTTTTAGCCCTTTAGTTGAATAGAAGAGAGTTTGCATGCAAGGATATTCATGTAATTTGATAAATATGACAACTAAAATTTATAATGATTTATTTTTATAAAATAAAATACAAGTTCAAAAATTATGAAATTTATACCATAAAATAACTTGGATTTTTAGAGACTTTATAAAATCATTTTCAAAATTTGTGAACAAAATACCTTTTAAAAGAAATTTTTTTTCCAAAGCTTAGAATATTCCTTATAAATCAATAATAAAGAAATTAAATAAACTCTTGCTTTGAAAAATCATATACTACACAAAGCAAATTTATAATGCAGAAATTTTCACTCACACTAGCGTACAATCATTGAATATATTTTTATTTGACTTTAATATTATATCAAATCCACAAATAATATTACATAAAATGCCGGTCGTAACATCCTTTCCCCCTTAAGGGATTCTGTCCCCAGAATCTAAGAGAAAAGATGAGGATGCCGGGAACGCATATCAGACTCTAACTCCCAAGTCGACTCTTCAACCTTAGGGTTCCTCCAAAGTACTTTTACTAACTTTACTGACTTATTTCTAAGACTCTTTACTTGTCAGTCGAGTATTTTAACCGGTTGTTCCACAAATGACAGGTCCACCTGAATTTCTACAGGTTCATATTTTATCACATGGCTAGCATCAGGATTGTACTTCTTAAGCAACGACACATGGAACACATTATGCACATGCCGATACTGAGGTGGTAAGGCCAACTCGTAGGCCATCTTTCCTACTTGACTCAAAATCTCAAAAGGACCTATGTATCTAGGTGCTAACTTCCCTTTCTTGCCAAATCTCATCAACCCTTTTCTAGGTGACACCTTCAGCAACACAGCTTCGCCAATTTAGAATTGAACGTCCTTACGCGCTGGATCCGCATACTTCCTCTGTCTATCTTGAGCAGCAAGCAACCTTTTCTGAATTAACTTGACCGAGTCATGCAACTGTTGTACCAATTCCGAGCCGAGAATTCTTCCTTCTCCTACTTCATCCCAACTTGTTGGTGATTTACATTTTCGCCCGTACAAAGCTTCGTATGGTGGCATGCCGATACTGGAATGATAGCTGTTGTTGTAAGAGAATTCAATCAACGGCAAATGATCGTCCCAACTTCCTGCAAAATCAATTGCACAACTGCGCAACATATCTTCAATTGTTTGAATTGTCCTTTCACTCTGGCCATCAGTCTGCGGGTGGTACGTCGTGTCATATTCAACTTCGTGCCAAGACATTCCTGAAATTGCTTCCAGAATCTCGAGTTAAATCGGGGATCTCTGTCTGAAACTATTGATACGGGTACTCCATGCCTTAGTATGATTTCGCGCATATACAGATGAACCAACTTGTCCAATGACGACTTCTCGTTTATTGGAAGGAAATGCGCCGACTTCGTAAGACGATCAATTATAACCCATATTGCGTCATGTCCGAATTTCGTTCGCGGTAGTCCTACTATAAAGTCCATAGCGATATTTTCCCATTTCCATTCTGGAATCTTCAGGGGCTGAATTAATCCGCTTGGTCGTTGATGTTCTGCCTTTACTTTCTGACAAGTATAGCACTTCGCAACCCATTCTGCCACGTCTCGCTTCATATTTGGCCACCAAAAGTTCTTCTTTAAGTCTCGATACATCTTGGTGCTTCCCGGGTGGATTGAAAATTTCGAATTGTGGGCTTCATGGAGGATCTCATTCTTTAATTCAGGTACATGGGGAATCCATATTCTGGATGAAAACCTTAGTATCCCTTGCTCATCCCTTTGAGTATTAATCTCCTCTCCAGATAACTGATTCTTCTCTTTTTCTATTACTTCCTCTTGACACTTCTTTATCTTTTCCACTAGTGTTGGCTGAAAGGTCATTGCACGACAAACTTCCTCGACTTTTCCATAAGCACAAAGTTCCAATTCCAATCTTTCGATTTCTTCAGATAACTCTTTTGATGTTATCATCATATTCAATCTCTCCTTCCTACTCAGAGCATCGGCCACTACGTTCACCTTTCCAGGATGGTAATTTATCGAACAGTCATAGTCCTTGATCAATTCCAGCCATCTCCTCTGCCTCATATTGAGCTCTTTTTGAGTAAAAATGTACTTTAAACTCTTGTGATCCGTGTAGATTTCACACTTCTCTCCGTAGAGGTAATGTCTCCAGATCTTGAGTGCGAACACTATGGCGGCTAGTTCCAAATCATGCGTCGGGTACTTTAACTCATGCGGCTTCAACTGTCTTGACGCATATGCGATCGCTTTACTGTGTTGCATCAACACACAACCCAAACCCTTAAGCGAAGCGTCGCTGAATATTACAAAGTTCCCTTGATCATCTGGAAGTACCAACACCGGAGCTGTTACCAACTTCTGCTTCAACTCTTGAAAGCTATCTTCACATTCTACACTCCATTCAAACTTTTGATTCTTTCTGGTTAACTTGGTCAATGACGTGGCGATCTTCGAGAAATCCTTGACGAATCTTCTATAGTACCGGCCAATCCTAGAAAACTTCGCACTTCCGTAGGAGTCTTTGGCCTCTCCCAACTCATAACTGCCTCAATCTTTGCCGGATCCACTTTAACTCCCTCATTTCCAATAACATGCCCCAAAAATTGAACTTCCTTTAACCAAAACTCATATTTGGTAAACTTGGCATACAACTTCTCTTGTCGGAGTATCTCCAATGCTATCCAGAGGTGTTGCTTATGTTCTTCTTCTGACTTAGAATAAATAAGGATGTCATCAATGAATACCACGACAAATTTGTCCAAATACTTCTTAAATACTCGATTCATCAGATCCATGAATGCGGCCGAAGCATTGGTCAATCCAAACGGCATTACTAGGAATTCATAATGCCCATATCTGGTCCTGAATGCGGCCTTGAGAATATCTTCTTCTTTGATCTTTAATTGATGGTATCCCGATCTCAAATCAATCTTCGAAAAGCATTTTGCTCCCTTCAACTGATCAAAATGGTCATCTATCCTTGGTAGCGGGTAGCGGTTCTTGATCGTTACCTTATTCAACTCCCGATAATCTATGCATAGTCGCATACTCCCATCTTTCTTCTTTACAAACAGAACAGGTGCTCCCCATGGCGACGTACTTGGTCGTATCACTCCCTTATCCAATAATTCTTGTAGTTGGCTTGCCAACTCTTTCATTTCTGCTGGTGCCATCCTATACGGGGTCTTTGAAACTGGTTCCGTGCCTGGAGCAAGGTTGATCTCGAACTCAATTTGTCGATCTGGTGGTAAGCCTGATAGTTCGTCGGGAAACACATCGGGGAACTCGTTAACTACAGGAATATCTTCCATGCTGGGGCTGCCTCTCTCTGAATCCACTACATATGCTAGGAACGACTCACAACCTTTTCTAAGTAACTTCTTAGCCTGAACAATTATAAGAAATAGTTGCTCTTGCCTCTGCCCCTTAAATACTACCTTCTCTCCACTCTTCGTCTTTAAATACACTCTCTTGGTCTTACAATTTATCTGAGCGCTATTCTCTCCTAACCAATCCATTCCTAAAATTATATCAAACTCTCCTAACTTGAAGAGTATCAAGTCGGCTGAGAACTTATACCCCGAAATATCAATCTCACACTTTGGACAAAATTGATTCACAGGAATCTTCTCTTGGTTCGCAATTACCACATTTACTACCTCACTCATAACCATTTTATCACATTGGAGCTTATCAACAAAAGATTCTGATATGAAAGATCTTGTTGCTCCCGAATCAATCAATACTTTAGCTTTGACATTATTGAGTAAAAGTGTACCTGCTATCACCTCAGAATTCTGAACATCATCCTTCATCTTCAAATCAAATGACCTTGCTGTTGCTTGTGGGGTTGGTGCAGGTGGTGGAGGTAATGACAATACCTCAACTGGCACACTCGCACTAGTACTTGCCACATTCATTAGAGCTTTGACTGGTCCGGTTGCCTTGTACTCCCTAGCTATGTGTCCAATCTTCCCACACTTGTAGCACATAACTCTTGGCTTCGGCATCTTGCACTCATTTGCCAAATGTCCCTTCTGATTGCACCTATAACAGGTCATGCTCAGCTTATTGCATACTCCGGGGTGCCTTCTTCCACAGTGCTTGCATTCCGATCTCTGGAACCTGTTTTCTCCAACTTGCCCTTGGCTTGCCTGGTTGTTCCCTTTTGATTCTTGCCTTTTGCCCAAATTTCCCTTCTTTTGAAAATTTCCGCCCTTCTGGAAACCAATCCTCTTTATATTCCGATCTTGCGAACTTCCAGCTTCAGACTTTTCTCCATAAAATGGAACCTTCCTCTTCTTGTTATCCCTCTCTTTCCTCGACTGCATCCCATTATTCTCAATCAGAGCAGCTTTCTGTACTACTCTCGCATAAATTTCAAGCTCAAACATAGCCACCCTATCTCTGATCCAAGGCTCCAATCCTTGCTGGAATTTCTTTGCTTTTTCCTCCTCAGTGCTGGTATACTTTGTCACAAACCTTGACAACTCAGTGAACTTCTTCTCATACTCCAATACAGTCATGTTCCCTTTCTTTAACTCAAGAAATTTTAGCTCCATCTGATTCTGCATGTACTTAGGGTAATACTTGTCCATAAATAACTTCTTAAATCTCTCCCAAGAAACCTGCTGAGTGACTTCCATAGCCTTTACTGATTCCCACCAATAGATAACTTCTCCCTTCAAGAAGTAAGTAGCATACGGCGTCTTCTGATCGTCTCCTAACTGTATCAACTCAAAAGCCCTTTCCATCTCCTTGATCCATGTGTTAGCTATCACTGGATCAGTGGTATCATGAAATGCAGGTGGATTCACATTCTGAAAAGCCTTGAAATTGACAATTTGTCTAGGTGGTACTGGTGGTTCAGGTGGTTGGTGTGGCTCACGGTTATCTTGGTTTTCAATTCGTTGTTAAAGAGTTAGTTGTTTTTGAGCTATAGCATTGGTTTGCTGTTGCAAGGTTTCCAGTAGTCGAAGAATATTTGGGTCTGTGGTGGAGGTGGTTGTTGGGTTCTTCTTTTTGGGAGGCATGATCCTGAAATAAGAGTTGTGTCAAAACAGATATGAATGATAAAATGATTCGAGGGTATCGCATGGCATTCTCATTTACATATGGGGTCAAGTTTCCAAATTAAGCAGATATGATGATAAAAACATAAAATAACAGTTGAGAGCAAATGGAGCAATAGCACATAACTATTGAAATTTTAAAGGTCACAGTACATAGGATTGGGACATAGTCTGTTTCTAGGAATAACAGGCTTATTTAAAGGAAAAACGGAAACAACTGGGGATTCCACAGAGTCTGACAGTACAACAACATGAAAGGTAAATGGAAAGAACTAAGGCTCCACTCCATCTGAATGGGGCTCGGTAATCTTTTCCTCTCGAAGCGTCTTCACAATGCTCTGGAGCTCATCCGCCACCATCTGAATGACATACTGGCTGGTGCGGTCCCGGTGCGCTGGCATCTCCTCAAGCTTAGTGTTGACGTACTGAACCAAGGTCTCAAGTCTCGCAGTCATCTGCTCCTTGGGCTTCCCTTCATAGTTTCAGCTGTCCGGATACACGTTCTTCAGTCGGTCTATCAGTCGGTCGTACTTGCCCTGAAGCATGTCGAACTCGCGCCTCAATTCAGCATACACGGAGAAAGTAATAGTGTCGTCCGACCCAGAGGATGATGAGGAATGCGCCCTTTGCTGACAACCAATAAGAGGAGTATTAATAATAATTTACTTAACCTACTATCTCGCATAATATCTATAACCTACACACAAATCCTATAACCTATTTGGGCTATCCAGGGACTCTAAACCGTAGCTCTGATACCAAAACCTGTCACACCCCCAACTTAAACAGCAAAATAAATATAGCTATTACAATATTTTAAAAGAAGAATACACAACCAAATCCAAGATCTTACAGTTTAGGGTTTGGAACAGCCCAACACTACCAACTATTTCATCTGATTACAAATACCGAGTCCTCACATAACTATTATTACTTATTCTACCTGAGCTCGAACATAAGCATCAGCATGTTAATCAAGAGGATCAATCAAGTAATATAATAACTCTTTATTTTATCATGGCATTTATCTATCATGAAAAGACTTTTGAACGACTTGTAATACATACTCGAGGGTTCATGGCATTTCTATATAATTCAAAGATAAGCGAGAGATACGCTTGATTTAAACATATCAAAATGACTCAGGATGATTGTATCGATATATAAGAACTGTTTATAGTAAATATGAAGGTCAAGTTGAATCACATGCCTTGAGATAGGCTGGTCTGGTCTGACTGGTAGGAGCAACTGGAGCTTCACTTGACTTTTATGGCAAGTTTTCCCTCGTCACGAGATCCTACATAAATAATAATAATCCTCATTATAATATATTCTTACCATCTTAACCTATTTACAACCCGAAATTAAACATGGATGGCACTTAGGCCTATATGCACTTAATTTATATCCACCTTTATATTTCAAATGTACACACGTAGCCACATAATCACATATCGTATATTAATACCAAATAACACCATAATGCACGCTAGGCTTGGATGATCTCGACTCACAACTTAAGTCACTTGGTCGCTAAACTAGACAAGATCTTCAAATTTTGGCTTCCTAACTCGATGTGCCTTTCCTAAATTATCCAAAAACTATTGACCCTCACTTGTGCCTTTTGCTCTACTGACCTTATACTATCTTACAACTATGGTGGTCGACCTAATACTCACTTCTAGGTGTTCTAAAACTATGTGATAAGTGATAGTGCTCACTGGTGCAAATTTCAGAATGACAACTATAGTTTCTTGAGTGCATTAGACACTCTTAAACTACAAGTTTTCCTTCAAAACTTTTACACAAGACTCTCCTGACCTAAGGACATCTCACAAACTTGATATGGCTCAAGGGCCTGGCTTGGGCCTTCTTGGGCCTAAGCTAAAAGTCCAAGGTTCCCCTATTTTTCTGGGCAGAAAATGCCCTGACTTGAATTATCTTGTGACACATGGTTCTAACTCATATCCTATGAAATATGGTTGGAAAAACTTATCTGACACTCCCTCTAACTAAGGCCCAATTGGGCCTAATGAGGGCCTACCCATGACATGGTCAAATCTCCCTATTTCTAAGTTGCAACAAAACTGTCCCCTGCTGGACAGATTTGGTTATTCTACTTGTGCACCTAACCAAATGACATGCAAACCTCCAACCAACTCCTAAAACCTTTTATATACTCCCAATAATAACTTCTGGTAGCTTGGGCCTCAAAGTGCACACCAATGACATGGTCAAAACTCACTCTAAACCTCAGGGTACTAAACTGATTTTCTGCAGAAACTATAACTCTCATTTCTCCAAGGTTTTGACTTGACAAAATCAACTACCAACAACCCAATACTCGAACCAAGACCTAAACATGGTATTCTACTAAAGTAACTCCCTTATTCTCAAAATAACCTTGGTGAGATCATCCTTACCTTAAGTACAATTATGGCAAAATAAGAGAATCTACACTTCACAAATCACAAATCTTCATGTTTTTGAAACAACAAGGTATGCATTTTTATAAAAGATAATCATGAATTATTACCATGCAACAAGAAGCATAAATCAATATTAACAGATTATACCTACTGAAATTAAGGCTCACTAACAAAATCTTTCCAAATGATCAAAATCTTACAACATTCTAAGAGAAATCCTCATGCATGCATGCCTTCGGGTTTTTCAAACCAAAATAACACATTTTCTACATATATTCCATCTTAAAATTGACATGCAAGCCTAGCATAAGGTATACCTAGATGATCACTTAGCATGCAAGGGGTTTTATCAAATTTTCACCACAAAAATTCAAGTCATTATCACATAAACATGCAAGAATTGATCAAAACAACAAGAATGATTTCAAGGACCATTCATTCGGCTCCCATATGGTCATGGCCGAATGAAATGGATGAAAATGGCCATTAAATCATCAAGAGTTTCCTTCTCAAGATTTGGCATTTATCCATTCCTTGTAGTCCTCTCAAAAACAACCTTAAATCCATAAAAATCAAGATTGTATTTTGAGTTTCACTAAAACCTTTACATGCAACCCTTAAACTTAAACTTTCTACTCAAAACTCTTTGAAATATATATGGACAACATGTAGGGAGCAAGATTACTTGAATATAAGATGGATGTTTGAGTGAAAGAATGGAGAAAAGAAAGGGGATGGGGCTTCGGCTATGGTGATTGCCGAGAGGGAGGAAAAATCGAGAGGTGAGGGAGGAGGGAGGGAGGAGAGAGTGAGGGTGGAGTGTGGAGTGGGGTGAATGATCACAACACTTTATACTTTGGGTTTTTATGATTTTGATTGATTGAAATAAGTGAGTGGAAATAAGAATTGACAAGATTAACCTTCCCACATACTAAGACCATTTTGCATGCAAGGACAAATGAGTAATTTGGTTAGCAAGATGAGAGTTAGTGGGGTTGTAATTGTCCTTTTTAGCCCTTTAGTTGAATAGAAGAGAGTTTGCATGCAAGGATATTCATGTAATTTGATAAATATGACAACTAAAATTTATAATGATTTATTTTTATAAAATAAAATACAAGTTCAAAAATTATGAAATTTATACCATAAAATAACTTGGATTTTTAGAGACTTTATAAAATCATTTTCAAAATTTGTGAACAAAATACCTTTTAAAAGAAATTTTTTTTCCAAAGCTTAGAATATTCCTTATAAATCAATAATAAAGAAATTAAATAAACTCTTGCTTTGAAAAATCATATACTACACAAAACAAATTTATAATGCAGAAATTTTCACTCACACTAGCGTACAATCATTGAATATATTTTTATTTGACTTTAATATTATATCAAATCCACAAATAACGACGCCCAGGAAGTATCAGCATTCAACAACGCCCAGGGTGCATTGTTCCTAGACGTTGTTAGGAAACTGTGTCCTAGGCGTGGATCGACGACGCCCAGGAAGTATCAGCCTCCAACAACGCCCAGGGTGCATTGTTCCTAGACGTTGTTAGGAAACTGTCTCCTAGGCGTGGATCAACAATGCCCAGGAAGTATCAGCTCCAACAATGCCAGGGTGCATTGTTCTTAGACGTTATTAGAAAACTGTCTCCTAGGCGTGGATCAACAACGCCTAGGATGCATTGAGCAGCAAAATTCTATTTTTTCTGATTATTTAATTAATTAGAAAAGTGGTATAAAATCAGGAAAATTGCTAATAATTCCGAATAAATAGGGAAAATAAGAATGAAATCCCAAAAAATTAGGGATAATTAGAAATTAATTTTCAAAATTTATTTATGGTAAAATATTAAGGAAAAATCCCCGAAATTAAGGGAAAATTCCTGTGAATAAAGAGAAAATTCCTGGAAAATACCAGAAAATTCCTAAAAAGAAGGAATAAGATAAGGAAAACAATAGAGAGGTTATAAAATAACCCTGAAGCCGTGTGCAAGGCAAATCGTTGTAAATGTATAGGTCGCTCCACACTTTACGCAAAAACGACACCTTGTAAGGGAACAAATGAACTCAACTTCTGCGAAATCTTTTACGGTTTTCCAGAAGTTGGGGGCAAATGATATGGGCCTAAAATTAGCCTAGGAATGTAATTAACATTGAATTAATTAGATTTGGTATGGTCCAGTAACGAAGCCCAATTAACGAGGCCCGAAACTCTGATTATTTACTAATTTCGTAATTAATAAATAAGGGAGATTAATAGCTCATTAAAAGAGTCCAATCAGTGATATAAATCTATAAAAGATAGCCCCAAGGGCACCTACACCAACTAGGAATCTAATTCCTCTATTCTAGGACTTCAAAGTCTATCCAAAGTCTGAGAACTTGATCAACAAGTCTCCTATCCCTAGTCCAATTCAAGGACTCTTAACATTTATATAAGGGGTCTTACCCCACAGATCAGAACTACGTTTTTTTGGCTTGATTCTCTAATTCACAGAGATACGTAGGCATCTCGTAAAGGCCGAGTTAAGCTATGAAACACGAGAGCAGCCATTAAAGGCCTTGAGCTCCCGAACCTTAGTAACAAATACAGCAAATAATAACCTTAGTTTTTTATCCATAACAACATCTTTTCTCTGAGGCATGATCATGGCTTGATCTTCTTCAAGAGTTTATTCCTTAGCTAAATCTATTCATAGAAAAATCCCCCTGTCTAATCTTCTAATCATTTTTACAGACTCAAGAAATACAGTTATAGAATACATAATTGATTATCAAACAACTTAATCTTAGGGTTGTCAATGTGACTTAGTCTTGTTATTTTACAGGCATGTCTTGCACAACAGAGTTGGAAGAAGAGGTGGCTTGGAACTTTCAAATGTTGATACTTACACTAGCAATGCTTTGATTCTAAGAGAGCCTGGAAATATGACAGGAATAGGAGAGAATGTAAGGCTTGAAGATTTATATATAATCATATATGTTCAGATTGTGCTTGATATGTTTGATACCAACAAGCCTAAAGAGAAAATGTTGTATTTTCTAGAATCTATAAAAAGGTTTAAGATTTCACAGGAGCAGATGAGGGATAAACCATGGAAAGAGTTGGAATATATTATTACATTACTAAAGGTAATCAACTTTACTACTGCTAGATGCTCTGATTATCGGAAGGACCTAGTATACATAAAGTAGAGAGGAATAACTTACAAGTCAAAATAAATCCAAAATATATTGATAAATCTGGAAACACTGTTGATATGCCTATTGGAGGAGCCAAGGTGATCATGTCTATAGGTGTAAAAAATTTCACTTTTAACCCTGACGGTAAGAAAGTTGGTTTCTTGGAACTAGATGACTTGTCACTTGGAAGATCTAAGTTACATGACTTCAGAGCTGCTATCTATCAGAATAATGAATCTACAGAAGAGCTCGAGGATATCAAACAGAGGATAAAGATGTATTTGAATGTTCTTGAAGAAAATATACTCAAGAAATTCTTTGATGATGCTACTGGGCTTAATAGAGTTCAAGACTGAAGTTAATGTCTGAAAGCACTGACTGTAAGATTGTATATATGTTTGTATTTTTGCATTTAGATAGTTTTGACATCATTAATTTAGAACTTGTACATATTTACATAATGCACAAGTTGGGGGAGATTCTTGGAAGAAATTGATGATATCAGTATTTAAACTATTAAAGTTTATTGAATCAACATTTGATATCAGTATTTGACAGAGGTTACGTCATCAGTATTTACTATCCGTATTTACTGATCAGTATTTGACAGCATTTAGTCACATCAATAATTGTCAATGCTGGAAATAAAGAGATATCAAAGGGGGGAATATTTGCACAGATATGTGGGTGTAGGACTTTAATAATTGTAGCAATAAATAAATGGATATATATTAGGATTCTTTATTATATTGTATTAGGATTCCTTATTGATTGTGTAGTTGGGCAGCATATAAGCACAAATTAGGTTTACACTTTATATGGTTCGAACATTGTTATATTATTCACATAACCTAGCAGCTCTCAAGGATATATGTTCATCCTTTGAGAGAATACTTGTAAAGCATAATGTAATGTAACATGTAATCGAGGATTTATAACTCAACATGAAAACAGAAATAGATAAACAATATTAAACTGTGAAGCACAGGAACCCTTCAGATGAAGACAGGATAAACACAAAGAACCAAATGATGTGATTGACTCATTAAGTCCTCTAACAGATCATGGGAAGAAGTTCATTGTCATGTTCAAACATCCATGAGGAATAAGACATCAAGGGACTTTAGACATCAGTTGCATGTATTGATTTCAAGTGTTACATATCAAGGGTTCGGTAAAAGAAGCAATGGATAAACATCAGTCTGTATCAACTCAGAAACACAAGACAAATTGAATTAGGATCCTCACAATGCTAGCTGTTTGTGAACCAGACCAGTGCACCAAACATCAGCATTCAAGAAAGTATTTTGATTCAATTAACAGAAGAAAAAATGATTGATACATTGAAGAATGGTTTGACAAAGAGCCAAAAAACTCAAAGTCATGACAGCTCTCTCTATACTAGTCACTACAGAAGTTCTTGTCACCACAGAGGTGTTAGTAAAAATGCTCAAGGCAACTGTCGCCATAGAGCATGTCGCCACAGAGGTGTTAACAAATGCTCAAAGCAACTGTCACGATAGAGCTTGTCGCCACAGAGGTGTTAACAGATGCTCAAGGAAACTGTCGTCATAGAGTCTGTCGCCACAGAGATTGTCACCACAGATGAACACCAGACAACTCTGTCACCACAGAGCTGTCGCTATAGAGGAGGCACAGGGGAAAGCTTGTTGCCACAGAGTTGTCGCCATTGATGAGTTATTAACATAATTGCATGCAGCAAAATTAATGAATTGTGTGGACAGGAATTGGCCACCTGTCCAATGAATTTTGGAAGACTACAAATCAAATTGAATGAATGTTCATTCAGTTAGTTATCTTCTCCAGCAACACATTTATGTTTACGAGAGCTCCATTAAAGCTTCACATTTATTATCCTTGTAGACATATTGTTATGCTGCTGAATTTATTATAGCTAATCAATACATTGATTAAATTGTAGCACCCTTAAGGTTTATATTAATAAAACAATATATTCCTTGAATTGTTTTGTGGTGTTTTTGATTCCGTACTTTTAATGAAGAACTTGAAACGAATCGAAAAGATTGTAGGTATCGTATTCAACCCCCCCCCCGATGATACTTTGGGACTAACAATTGGTATCAGAGCTTGTTGATTGACATATAAATCAAGATCCGGAAAAAGAAACAAGTTCTTGAAAAATTCTTGAATTCTTTAATTTTCAAAAATTCTCATTTCTTGAAATTTTTAATTTTAAATAATTTAACTCCGCCAAGATAATGAATAACCAAAGAATTGGAAGTATAAAGGTTCCCCCATTTGACAGAGATAATTACAACCTATGGAAGAAAAAGATGATGTTGTTTATGAAAGCTTCGAATCCACTTTATATTGAGATATTACTGAATGGACCTTATGTTCCGATGGAAGTAGTTGTTGAATCGACAACCGTAACTGGTGTAAGAATTCCTTCCTCATCCACTCCAAGGGATCCATCTAAATATACAGAAACCGATAAGGAGTTGATAAATCTGGACACAAGCCTTCAACTCATGATTGTGGAATCGACCGATAATGATATGAGCCATCAACTTCTAGGATGTAACAGTGCAAAAGATATGTGGGATACCATTGAGCTTTTGATGGAAGGAACAGAGGAAGTCAAAGAAAACAGGATGTATATTCTAACGACTCAGTATGAGGCATTCAAACTTCAACCCGGAGAAGCACTGTCTTCACTCTTTGACAGATATACAAGACTGTTAAGTGAATTAAAGCTGAAAGGGAAAGTTTACCCCATACGAGAGTCTAACAGAAATTTTATGCTGACGCTCCCTGTTCACCTGGAACAAAAGAACACATCAATCAGGGAAAGAGCAGATTTTATCACTATGTCCCTGGATGTGATCTATGGTAAGTTAAGAACACATGAGCTGTAGCAAGAGCAAAGAGCCATTATCTATGGACCTGGTTCTATTGATAGTAAGAGTACGACATTTGCAAAAACCACTACACTTGTAGTTCGTGAACCAGAATCTCGAGATAATAAGGTTTCACCCTCCTCAACAATTAAAGAAATTATCGTAGCTGAAATTGCTCATGGTGAGCCAGAGGATGAAAGTGATTCTATACTCAAGAGGAACTTGAACAGTTGGAGGATAAATTTATGGCATACATGGGTGCAAAATTTAGTCATGTTAAATTCAGAAGAAAGCCCAACTACAAACCAAGAGGTTCATCAGGGAGATTTCAGAAAGGAAGCTACTCGTCAGGGTCAAGCTCCAGAGGAGGCTACAAGTCAAGTTGGATAGACAAGAGCAAAACCAGATGCTACAACTGCAATGAGTTAGGGCACTTTGCATCTGATTGCAGAAAGCCCATGGCAGTTAAATTAAATGATTCCTATGAAAAGAAGGAAACTTATGAAGATCTGAAGGAAGAATGAGAAACTAAAACAGAAGCTGAATGCTTATGTGGTAAAGGAAAAGGGAAGAGCTTACATTGCTGAAGGAAAAAGCTGGGATGATACTGATTTGGATGAAGAGGAAGAGTATGTAGATCTGGCTCTTATGGCAGACTCTGCAGAGGAATCACCACAATCATCTCAGGTTCCTGAACTTACCACTATAGATATGTCTGTATCTGAATACAAATCTACTGTGCATGAGCTTACTTTAGAATTTTATAATGTTCATACAAGCATGCTTGCATATAAAATGGAAAATGATAAGTTAGTTCTTAAATCTGAGAGTTTAATCTTTAGGAATGAAGAACTAGAATTGCTTGTAGTTGGACTAGAAGACCTTAAGCAAAAGAATGAGTATCTAGAGAATAAGGTTAGGTGCAATGCAGACATAGAAGCCAATCTTAGAACCAAAATTACTGACTTAGAAAAGAAGTTACAGGCGTTTAAGAATGTAGCTCTGACTTAGAAGGAGATAATAGATAGTCAAAGATTTAAATCTAAGACTTCAATAGGACTTGACTATTCTAAGCTAAAAAGTAAGAAACATAGTGGTACATCAGAGATAAACATGTTTGTCTCAGAAAAGGTTCCATATGTCATTAAGGATGTTGTATCTCCACTATTCACTGAGTCTGTTTCAGAACCTTTGGATGAAGTAAGTTTGCTAATCAATGAGGAATTGATTGCTGAAGATCGAGAGAAGGAAGAGGAATCCCCTAAGACTCCTAAGGCTCCAGCTACGAAAGCCAAATCCATAGCCGACCTAGGTACTAAGGTGGATAGAAAGAAACCTGAAAAACTTAACAAACCAGAACCATTAGTCAACCCTAAGACTGGTGAGAGTGCTAAGGTTAAGACTAAGAAGAACAGGAATGACAAGGTAGGTGTTAATAAGAAATCTAATTTTGCATCTTTCTCATCTGCATCTAGGAAGCTTTGTAATCATTGCAATTCTGCTGCACATCTTACACATGCATGCACTAAAGGTAAAGTAGAATCTATTGCAACTTTCAGTATGCCTGCCATGCCTAACATGCCTAGTTTTCATGAACCTTGTGGTATAGTTGGATGTATGACATATGCATTTATTACCATGTCTGAATATTTTAAAGCTTTTCATGCAACTGCTAGCACTTATATCAACACTAAGACAAGCATGAGTAATAAGCACACACAAGACAAGACTGTTACTCCTATTTCTAAGTCTGACAACTCTGTTGAGACTAACACTGAGAAGGAGCCAGTCAAAGTGAAAGCTAAGCCTGTTAAGGTTTCAATTATTGATTCTATTTCTACTCCTAAACCTTCAGGACCCAAGAAAGCTTGGGTACCAAAGTCTTCTTAATCAATCTTTGTTTGCAGGGTAAGGTAAGAAAAGAAAAGATTATGTGGATTCTGGACAGTGGGTATTCTAGGCACATGACAGGAGAAAAGTCCCTGCTCACAGGTGTGGTTGAGAAAGCTGGCCCTATAGTTACCTTTGGAGATGACAGCAAAGGATTTACTAAGGGATATGGCAATTTGAAAATTGGCAATGTCATCATTGAAAACATCTCTCTTATGGAAGGATTAAAGCATAATCTTCTGAGCATAAGTCAGTTTTGTGACAGGGGATACAATGTTGATTTCAGAACAGAAAGATGTTTGATCTCTCACAGGAAAGATGAGAAGCTTTCTTTACAGGGAGTAAGGAAAGGTAATCTGTACGTAGCTGACTTGAATTCTACCTGTGATGGAGTAAGCAGATGTTTCTACAGCAAAGCTTCATCAGAACTAAGTTGGTTATGGCACAAGAAGCTCTCGCACTTGAACTTCAAGACAATGAACTCTCTGATCAAGAGAGAACTAGTAAGAGGGCTACCATAGATGGAATTCTGTCAAAAGGACTCTGTGAGACATGTGAAAAAGGGAAATCAAAGAAAGCATCACACAGAAGCAAGGAAATGACAAGTATAACTGAACCTCTTCAATTGATTCACATGGATTTATTTGGTCTAGTGAACGTATTGTCACTAGCAAGGAAAATATATGCTTTAGTGATGGTCGATGATTTCTCCAAGTACACATGGGTGTTGTTTTTACAATCCAAGGATGAATCACCTCAACTGATAGTGGATCATATAAAGAAGATTGAGATGGAAGCGAAACTACCTTTTAGAAAGATCAGATCAGATAATGGGATAGAATTCAAGAATGCATTTCTAAATGAATTTTGTACGAAGAAAGGTATTTCGAGACAGTATTCACCTTCAAGGACTCCACAACAAAATGGGGTAGTAGAAAGGAAGAGTCGTACCTTGGTTGAAGCAGCAAGGACTATGTTAAGTGAATCAAGACTTCCTACCTACTTCTGGGCTGAAGCTGTCAACAGAGCGTGTTACACTCAAAATTGTACCCTGATTAATAAAGATCATGACAAGACTCCTTATAAGATAGTGGCTGACAAGAAACCTACACTAAAATACTTTTATGTGTTTGGTGCTAAATGCTTTGTGCTGAAGGAAGGAAATGAACATCTAGGAAAGTTTGATGCTAAAGTAGAAGAAGGCATATTTCTTGGCTATTCTCTGGAATCTAAAGCTTACAGGGTTTATATGATTGATGATCAGAAGGTGATTGAAACCCTTAATGTAATATTCGACGACACCAAGTTGGCAAGCCTGTAGAGAGAAAAGGATTTTGAATCTCTGGAATTTGAAAATCTATCAGATAATCCTTTGGATATAATAGAACCTGAGATTGCTAGAACTGTGCCTGTAGTACATTGAAATGTTGATTCAGGATCAAGTGGTGATAATGATGGAAACTATGATCATGATAATCATTCAGGAACTCCATCTAGAACCACTACAAACAGATTAGAATCATCCAGTCATGGTGACAGCAACTCGGGGGGAGCAGGAAGAGGATCTACAGTTTACACTCAACATCAAACCGAACAAGGGCAAACATCAAGATTATATTTGCCTCGTCAAAGAGTTTGGAACAGAGGCCATCCCTTTGAATTGATCATTGGTGATCCTGACACAGGAGTAAAAACTAGACATGCCACTCAGAATGAATGTCACTTTTTAGGGTTTCTTTCAGAAATGGAACCTAAGAAAGTGGATGAGGCACTGGAAGATCTAGATTGGGTTATTATTATGCAAGAAGAACTCAATTAGTTTAAGAGGCAGAAGGTATGGAAGCTGGTACCCCGACCAAAGAACAAGTCAGTGATAGGCACTAAATGGGTATTCAGGAACAAGCTAGATGAAGATGGCATTGTAACGAGAAACAAAGCCAGAGTGGTAGCTAAAGGTTACTCTCAAGAAGAGGTTATAGATTATGATGAAACCTATGCACCAGTAGCTAGACTTGAGGGAATCAAGATGTTTCTGGCATTCACACCATATTCAGAATTCAAAGTTTATCAAATGGACATGAAGAGTGCATTCCTGAATGGGGAGCTAGAAGAAGAAGTGTATGTGGAACAATCACCAGGTTTTGAAGATCCAAATCTAGCTAATTTCATATACTTTCTATTCAAAGCTCTCTATGGTCTTAAGCAAGCTGCAAGGACATGGTATGACACTCTCTCTGAGTTTTTACTTGAAAATGGTTTTACTAGAGGTGTCATAGATAAAACTCTGTTTTATAAAATACATAAATCTGATATGATATTAGTTCAAGTATATGTTGACGACATTATATTTGGTTCTACTAATGATGATCTTGGCAAGAGATTCTCTAAGCTAATGCAGAGTAAGTACGAGATGAGTATGATGGGAGAGTTGAACTACTTTCTTGGTTTACAAGTAAGTCAAAGGAAAGATGGAATATTCATTTATCAATCCAAGTATATTAGAAAACTTCTCAAGAATTATAATCTGGAAGATTCAACTCCAACAAAGACTCCCATGCCAATATCCTCCAAGCTTGATCAGGACAAAACTGATAAGAAAGTTGACATCACAAGCTACAGAGGTATGATAGGCTCATTACTTTATCTCACAGCAAGTAGACCAGATATCATGTTTGCAACATGCTTATGTGCTAGATTTCAAGCTGAACCAAAAGAATCTCATCTAATAGTTGTTAAAAGAATATTTAGATACCTTAAGGGAACTCCAAATTATGGAATTTGGTACCCTAAAGGTACAGGTTTTGACCTAGTTGGCTATACAGATTCAGATTTTGCAGGTTGTAAGATTGACCGGAAAAGTACATCAGGAAGCTGTCAGTTTCTTGGAAGAAGTTTGGTATCCTGGAATAGGAAGAAGCAGCACTCAGTATCCATATCAACTACTGAAGCTGAATACATAGTTGCTGGAAGCTGTTATGCTCAAATATTGTGGATGAGGAACCAACTCCGGGATTATGGTCTGTTGGTATCAAAGATCCCAATATTTTGTGACAATACAAGTGCAATTGCAATCTAAAACAATCCAGTTCAGCACTCGAGAACAAAGCACATTGATATCAGGTATCACTTTATCAGAGAGCATATCACAAATGGCACTATGGAGTTACACTTTGTACCCACAGAGGATCAAATTGCAGACATCTTCACCAAACCACTTGATGAAAACACTTTCTCTAAGTTGGTTAGTGAACTTGGGATGTTAAATATTTCTAATTAATTTTAGAAGTCAATAACTGCAATTTATTATGGTTAAATTCACTTGTTGTTTATTTTTAATATCTTAAGGACATCTGAATTTACATGTCATTAATTATTTCTCGTAATTCAATCATTTATGTGCTTACATACAATTCATATATATGGTTGAGCACATTCATATTGATAAAGCTATTTAATTTAATTTCAGTGGACTTTAAGTAATTAATATTTAAAGGGGTTCATTGAAATTAATATTAAATATATTGCAGCATAATTATTTTTCACAAAAAATATAGTGTTATCAATAAAATGATAATATATGTAAAAGTAGTGAAATATAATTGTGAATTATTATTTGTTTTAAACATCCTTTTCAATGAATTTTTTTTGGTGTTTAAAATAAATTAAAGCAACAAAGGGAGTGTTGGGTCGCAACACAGGAGTATGACTTAGAAATTTCTGTAAGTTCAAATCCTCTGTATCGCCACAGACTGTGTTGCCACAGAGAGACTGACAGAAATTTTTCTAAGTCAAATCCTCTGTGTTGCCACAGAGAGAAAGACTTAGAAATTTCTCTAAGTCAAATCCTTCTGTGTCGCCACAAAGAGACAGACTTAGAAATTTTTCTAAGTCAAATCCTCTGTGTCGCCACAGAGAGTGGTCGCCACAGAGAGATGTCACAACACAATCCTTGTTAATTATAATTGTTTTGCTGCAAGTATATACACACAGATCGTCTTCTTCTTTGATAATATACACAGCACAACAAATCGCAGGAGGAGAAAGGAATTTTTTTCGATCAAAACCCTAACAAAGTGCTACCAAATTTCATAACTTTTATAGTTTTTAAAAGCCCAGATCATAAGGAGTATTTTTATACCAAAATCAATCATTTTCACCGAGTATTTTTGAAGATCGAACTACTTGGTTATTGATTATTTAAGGCTTTGTTTGGCTAATTGTTAAGTGGTTTAATTTTAACCTAATTTCTTCCTTATGGATGCGTTTGGTTAATTAATTGAGTGTGTGTTAGAAGTTTATTATGATCTATTTTATCTCATAATTCGAAAGGCATAATTAAATTTGTTTTAAAATCTAAATTTTATTCTCATTTTATTTAAATGGCGAATAATATTCAGATTCCAAAAACCAATTTTGTTTCTATTATTGAACGTGATCCAGTGAAAATGGTATACTTTGAGACTTGGATCCGTTTTCTAAACGAACACTCCATTGTGCGCTTCGCATTACCTACTAATGTGAAATTGAATGTTGAGCTTCTCAGGCATGTACATACAACAGCTATAAACTCTTCTGAAGATAAAAAATTAGTTTTTTCTTTTGACATTGGGGATGATACCATCAGAATTACAGAGGACGATTTCAATGAACATCTTCAGCTACCTCGTGATAATTCTGATGACACTCCCGAAGACTGGGAATTACTCAGCTTTTTCAGAGCAATAAGGAGCACAATGACAGAGAATGATGACTTACCAAGACACTTTAACAAAAGTCATCTTCCAAAGGAATGGAATCTATTATTCAATATATTGTCTCACTGCTTGGCTCTCAAGACTGCTGGATTCCATGGACTGACTATCTTCAATCAAGTTGTTGGGGTTGCTGTCGTGAATAATCTTCACATCAACTTTGGGCGGTTATTCATGAAGCACATTTTGGAGAACCAATCACAACGTCAGAACTTTATCTTATACGCAAGGTTCCTTTAGATTGTGCTCAATGGAAAACTGTCAGAAGCCCAAAAGAAATCAACTCATAGTGACATCTTGGAAGATCCTCCTGTCTTGTCTCAACTGTTAATGACTAAGTTGCACAAGAAAGGGAACTATCCAAATACAAAGGTTGCTTTCCTAACAGACCACGTGATAGATGTCCTTGCCACTATCAATGCTCAATATGAAGAAGAAGAAGAAGAAGAAGCTGAAGATGCACCTGAAGCTGAAGATGATCCTCAAGGTGAAAATGACCCACAGGAAAATATTGATCATGAACCTGAAGAAAATGTGAATGCAGAAGCAGATCAACCTGATCCTGAGCATGGTGATCAAGCAGAGGCTGAAGTTGAACAAGAACAAGAAGCTGAACCTGAAGATTCTCCACAACCTCAACCTGAAACTGCTAGAACACCCGCTGCTGAGTCTACTCACTCTAATACATCTGTCTACAGACCAGTTTTCTCAGGTATGGGTACTTCTGCTATGAGTAATACTTTTGAAGCATGCTCTGATTTCATTAGCATAGATCAATTACACCTTGATTCTCAGCACACGCAGCTACTTATTGAACAAGTAGATAGGAGAAGGATTGAATTTGGCATGCCACAAATTCATAACCACCCTATAGAGCCCAACCGAACCCCATCAACTCTCCTAGCTCAAACCCTGGAGTATAAGGACCCCATGTAAATAGAGGGAGAAACTGCACTAGATGCAGCAAATAAGGAAGGTACTTTGAGAGAATCCGTAGCTCTGTCTCCTATGAAGCAAAGTAGTGAACATCCTGAGACAACTGTAAACCTTCAGGTATCTTCTCAAAAGGATTCTCTGGCTAAAAAGGAAACTACACAGTTACTAGATTTATCTTCTCAACAAGGTAGATCTATTGAAATTCGCCCGTCAGCCACGACATCCTGTAACGAGTCAAACACCTTATCCAATATCCAAGCTCTTGAAGCATTAAATGAGTCGATTAGAAGAGTACTATTTGGTGAGGAAGCATTGACGAAAACAGGGAATTCAACCATTTTATGATTAGAATATCCTCTTCAAGGTCCTTCAATGGATCAACTGCCTTCACAGGTGTTAGGAGAGAGTGCTGTAATTGCTGCCAAACCTAGCACAACACTTACCTCCCCAAGACTAATAAACCTGGATACATCTACGGATAGTGGATCCGACTTAGGCGCGGATCGGTAACCCATTGGCGATGAACCAGATTTAACTGGTGAGCTTGAGGGGAATGTATCTTCACAGATACAAGGGGAAGCTGGAGATCAGATGCCAAATATGAAGGCCCCAGTGCTCCCCCCAGAGATTCTAAGTCTGGATGAGTCATCTCCTGATGACAGGCAACTTGTCTCAGACAAGGATCGGGAATTGCGAACTCCCATTGCACCACTGCTGACCTCCTTAAGGATGGCTCCAGTGTCTTCTGCAGGTACACTTGGAACTCGGAGCTTTGAGTGGAGTGAACTTGTGAGAACGAGTGACACACATGACCCTACACCGAGCGATAGAGTGCTGAGCGATACACTGCGAGAAGCCTGTGAGATACCTACCATCCAAACTACACCTATAGATCTATCACACTATGTCACTAAAGATTATCTTAAAGAAAAGCTAGCTTTCAAAGACATCTATCTCAAGGAACAGCTGGCTCTTAAAGATCAACACCTTCAGATGGAACTATCTCTCAGAGATTGATAAGTGGCATTTTATACCACTTAGAACGTCTTAAAATAGCTTAAATTGGTGCCTTGAAATCAAGTATTTTGTGTATTTGATGCGTTTTTCTAGTGTTTATGCATTTTAGGGTATTAGTTGCATTTCGGAGGAGTAATCATCAAGAATAAGCCTTGGCATGTGTTCACCATTGCAAGAGGAAAGAAAGGGGCAGATTACGGTGAAGAAACGGAGCAAACTCAAAATTTTTTCAGTAGGGTCCTGAGCGCCTGCTCAGCTATGCTGAGCGGCCGCGCAGAAAGCCTCAGCTATGCTGAGCGGCCGCGCAGAAAGCCTCAGCTATGCTGAGCGGCCGCGCAGGGTCGGGAATTTTGATAAAATATTTTAGACTTCTACTTCTCTTTGGCTTCCAACTTCTATGTAATCTGAGTTTTATGGGACTATTATATAAGTAAATTTGGAGACATTTTCACGAGGTTGGATCGTGGTATTAAGCAAGGAGCGAAGGAGATAAGGAAGAAGACCTTTTTAGCACACAGCAACGAAGAGGAAGCATATTTTCTTGTGATTCTTATTTCATTGTAACGTTGGATGCTAGATTTCTTACCTTGAAATTAATTACTCTTGTGACGTACTCCAATTTAATATAATTAGTTTAGTTATTATTTTATTGTGTTTGTTTATCATGATTTTATATGAACCCATGATGACGATAAGTGCTATTATGGGCTAATCGTGATCATGGGGTCGCAACGGAGTTACTATGGAATTCTTTAGTAAATTGTTTAATACTTTAGTGTGTGATGATCGTATGATATCTAGTATTGGTTGTGCGTATTCGTCTTATATGCGTGGCGAACATATAAGATAGGGTGTTAATCTCTTGTGAAGCATCGGTGGAACTTGAGATTTAGAACTTGCCATGCTAGCATAGGTTCGTGTCTGATGTGCATGATTAGTGGATAACTCTAACAGTTTTATTCGCCCTGTGTAATCAAAAGGAATAACTTGTGCTTAAATCGTTGTGTTGTCAATTTCTGTAGACATATAGGAACTCAACATAATTGATGCCTATTCAACTTCTATCTTAATTGTGGATGCTTGGTAGAATGGTATTAGTACAATGAAAGTTGGCTTTTATCAGTTTCATGTTATTCGATTAATATCATCACTGTCACATGCTAAAGGTAATAACAATAACTATTGAAGGAAGTAGTAATGAAGTTGTGATCTCATGAGTGTTTTAATATTGTTAATTCGAAGTGTTAATTAAGTGATTAATTAAGTAATTAATTCTAGTTAATATTTAGTCAACAATTCTAAGTGTTAGTGTCTTAACATTGAGAAGTAATCATACATTGGTGTGTGAGTTAATTAAACAATAATTAGTCCAAGTCTTTGTGGGAACGAACTAGAAAGTATTCTATATTACTTGCGAACGCGTATACTTGCGTGTATTTTTAGCGCGTGTTTCCACCCTAACAAGTTTTTGGAGCCGCTGCCGGGGACTCGGCATATTTGTTTAGTTTATGTACTTACCATCATTGGTCATTAGGACTCAGTGATTAGGACGTAGTTATTACTTATTATTTCTGGTTGTGTTTCAGATACTTTAGCGAGCGTTTATGCAAACTCGTTCTCGTTCTCGTACTCGCAAGAGGATTTTAGATACAGCTGAGGAGACAGACGAAGTTCTTGATATTCCGGAGAAGATAGATTTTGAAGATTCGGATTCAGGAACTGAGCAGAAAGAACCAGTAAACATGGGTGATCGTATTGTTCAGGGTGATCCAGCTCTTATGGACTTTTCTCGGCCTAAAATTGATGACATTCAGTCAAGCATTCTTCATCCGGCTATTCAAGCTAACACCTTTGAAATCAAGTCGGGCACTATTCAGATGGTGCATAATTCTGTTTCTTTTGATGGAGCTGCGACTGAAGACCCCAACATGCACATAAGGAATTTTGTCGAGATCTGTAGCACTTTCAAGTATAATGGCGTGACTGATGAGGCTATCAAGCTGAGGCTTTTTCCATTTTCACTGAGGGACAAAGCTAAGGACTGGTTACATTCTGAACCAGCTGGGTCCATCACTACTTGGCAAGATCTTGCACAAAAGTTTCTGGTGAAGTTTTATCCGATGGCAAAGACTGCTGCTATGAGGAGTGCTCTTACTCAGTTTGCGCAGCAACCTACAGAATCTATGTGCGAAGCTTGGGAACGCTACAAGGAAATGTTGAGAAAGTGTCCACATCATAAAATGCCCGATTGGATGGTGATCACTAGTTTCTATAATGGTTTGAGGGCCCAATCTCGGCCCATGCTCGATGCAGCAGCTGGAGGTGCCTTGTGGGCCAAAAGCTATACTGAGGCTTATAATTTTATCGAGACTATGGCTACAAATAAGCACCAAAACCCAACTCAGAGGATGATGCCTGGGAAGGTAGCAGGTATTCTGGAAGTCGATGCAGCCACCGCTATTGCAGCGCAACTCCAAGTGCTGTCGATGAAGGTTGATTCTCTAGCTACTTATGGAGTTAATCAAATAGCTATGGTCTGTGAGCTTTGTGCAGGTTCTCATGCTACGAATCAGTGTTCTCTTGTCAACGAATCTGTTCAGTATGTGAACAATTATCAGCGACAACAGCAGCCTGTGCCAGCTACTTATCATCCTAACAACAGAAATCATCCAAATTTCAGCTGGGTAATAATCAGAATGCTATTCAGCCACCATATCAGCAAGGTGTGATTAAACAGTTTAATCCACCTGAATTCTAGCAACCACAGCAGTATGCTCAAAGGCAATCATATCCTCAACAGGGAAGTGCAGCTGCACCTGTTAGTGCTGATTTTGAGGAACTTAAGCTGTTATGCAAGAGTCAGGCGGTTGCTATCAAGACCTTGGAAAATCAAATCGGTCAAATAGCTAATGCAGTGCTAAATCGTCAACCTGGCACACTTCCCAGTGACACGGAAGTACCAGGAAGAAAGGAAGCTAAAGAGCAAGTCAAGGCTATTACCTTAAGGTCTGGGAAAGTTGCTGATGCTGAAAAGGCAAAAGAAGGAGAAGCTGAAGTTAGAGATGAAGAAGCTAAGCAAAAGGAGAAAGCAGCGGAACCAAGGAAGACTACTGTTGAACACACTCTGCCTGAGGGTAATACAGGGGAGAAACAGCTCTATCCTCCACCACCTTTCCCTAAGAGATTGCAGCAACAAAAGCTGGATAAACAGTTCGGTAAGTTTCTGGAGGTGTTCAAGAAACTTCACATCAATATACCTTTCGCTGAGGCTCTGGAGCAAATGCCTAGTTATGCGAAGTTTATGAAGAGTATTCTTTCAAGGAAGGTGAAACTGGATGACCTTAAGACCGTTGTTCTAACGGAAGAATGCAGCGCTGTTCTGCAGCAAAAGTTACCTCCAAAGCTTAAAGATCCAGGTAGCTTCACCATTCCTTGCACCATTGGCAAGTTGACTTTTGACAAGTGCCTTTGTGATTTGGGAGCAAGCATCAATCTGATGTCGTTTTCGATCTTTAAAAAGTTGGATTTGCCTGATCCAAAACCCACCTACATGTCTCTACAATTGGCTGATCGTTCTATTACTTACCCAAGGGGCATAGTGGAGGATATGCTAGTCAAGGTGGATAAGCTCTTCTTTCCTGCAGATTTTGTTATTCTAGATTTTGAGGAAGATAAGAAGATTCCCATAATCTTGGGAAGACCTTTCTTGGCTACTGGCCGTACCTTGATAGATGTGCAGAAAGGTGAACTTACTATACGGGTACAAGATCAGGATTTGACCTTCAACGTGTTCAAGGCAATGAAATTCCCTACAGAAGATGAGGAGTGCTTAAAAGTGGATGTGATTGATTCTGCGGTTACTTTAGAACTCGATCGCATGCTAATGTCTGATGCATTGGAAAAGGCCTTAGTGGGGGATTTTGACAGTGATGATGAAGATGGCAACGAGCAATTACAATATCTGAATGCTTCTCCCTGGAAGCGAAAGCTGGACATGCCGTTTGAATCTCTTGGTAATTCTGACCTCAAGAATGCTGAAGAAAAGCTCAAACTATCAATAGAGGAAGCACCTACCTTAGAGCTCAAGCCATTACCTGAACACTTGAGGTATGCTTTTTTAGGTGATGCATCTACTTTACCTGTTATTATTGTATCTGACCTTTCAGGTAGTGAGGAAGACAAGCTCTTAAGGATTTTGAGAGAATTCAAATCGGCTATTGGATGGACCATAGCAGACATCAAAGGGATCAGTCCTTCATATTGTATGCATAAAATTCTTCTAGAGGAAGGTAGTAAGCCGACTGTTGAGCAGCAGCGCAGACTTAATCCTATCATGAAGGAGGTGGTGAAGAAAGAAATTCTGAAATGGCTAGATGCAGGCATCATTTATCCTATTTCTGACAGTTCTTGGGTGAGCCCCGTACAATGTGTGCCTAAGAAAGGAGGTATTACTGTGGTAGCAAATGAGAAGAATGAGCTCATCCCCACTCGAACAGTAACAGGATGGAGAGTATGCATGGATTATCGAAAGTTGAACAAGCCACGAGGAAGGATCACTTCCCTCTTCCATTCATTGATCAGATGCTTGACAGGTTGGCTGTCATGAGTATTATTGTCTTCTGGATGGCTATTCAGGGTATAATCAGATTTGTATTGCACCAGAGGATCAGGAAAAGACTACCTTCACTTGTCCATTTGGCACGTTTGCTTTTCACAGAGTTTCGTTTGGGTTATGTGGCGCCCCGGCCACTTTTCAGAGATGTATGATGGCTATATTCTCTGACATGATTGGAAATAATGTCGAGGTGTTCATGGACGACTTCTCCGTCTTTGGACATTCGTATGATGAATGTTTGAATAATCTTCATGCCGTACTCAAAAGGTGTGTGGAAACTAATTTGGTACTCAATTGGGAGAAATGTCATTTTATGGTGCGTGAAGGCATTATTCTCGGGCATAAGGTCTCTAGCAAGGGTCTTGAGGTGGATAAGACCAAGGTGGGAGTCATTGAAAATCTTCCACCACCTATTTCTGTGAAAGGAATCCGTAGTTTTCTTGGTCATGCGGGTTTTTATCGGCGGTTCATCAAGGACTTTTCAAAGATATCTAAGCCATTGTGCAACTTGCTTGAAAAAGATGTGCCTTTCAAATTTAATGATGAATGTTTGACGGCATTCGAGACTCTCAAGAAGAGTTTGATCACTGCACCAGTTATTACAGCACCAGATTGGACAGGGCAGTTTGAGATGATGTGTGATGCAAGTGATTATGTGATAGATGCAGTTCTTGGGCAGCGCAAAAAGAATCTCTTTCATGTGGTCTACTATGCGAGTAAGACCTTAAATGGGGCCCAAATGAACTATACCACTACTGAGAAGGAGCTCTTGGCTATAGTCTTTGGTTTCGAGAAATTTCGATCTTATCTGCTTGGGACAAAAGTGTCAGTATTCACTGATTATGCGGCCATTCGCTATTTGGTCTCCAAGAAGGATTCGAAGCCGAGACTCATTCGTTGGGTGCTCTTACTTCAAGAATTTGAGTTAGAGATCAAGGATCGAAAAGGTACGGAAAATCAAGTAGCCGACCATCTCTCTAGGTTGAAGAATCCATGGTTTGGCTTCCAACTTCTATGTAATCTGAGTTTCGATAAAATATTTTAGACTTCTACTTCTGTTTGGCTTCCAACTTCTATGTAATCTGAGTTTTATGGGACTATTATATAAGTAGATTTGGAGACGTTTTCACGAGGTTGGATCGTGGTATTAAGCAAGGAGCGAAGGAGATAAGGAAGAAGACCGTTTTAGCACACAGCAACGAAGAGGAATCATATTTTCTTGTGATTCTTATTTCGTTGTAACATTGGATGCTAGTTTTCTTACCTTGAACTTAATTACTCTTGTGACGTACTCCAATTTAATATAATTATTTTAGTTATTATTTTATTGTGTTTGTTTATCATGATTTCATATGAACCCATGATGACGATAAGTGCTATTATGGGCTAATCGTGATCATGGGGTCGCAACGGAGTTACTATGGAATTCTTTAGTTAATTGTTTAATACTTTAGTGCGTGATGATCGTATGATATCTAGTATTGGTTGTGCGTATTCATCTTATGTGCGTCACGAACATATAAGATAGGGTGTTAATCTCTTGTGAAGCGACGGTGGAACTTGAGATTTAGAACTTGCCATGCTAGCATAGGTTCGTGTATGATGTGCATGATTAGTGGGTAACTCTAACAGTTTTATTCCCCCTATGTAATCAAAAGGAATAACTTGTGCTTAAATCGTTATGTTGTCAATTTCTGTAGACATACAGGAACTCAGCATAATTGATGCCTATTCAACTTCTATCTTAATTGTGGATGCTTGGTAGAATGGTATTAGTACAATGAAAGTTGGCTTTTATCAGTTTCGTGTTATTCGATTAATATCATCACTGTCACATGCTAAAGATAATAACAATAACTATTGAAGGAAGTAGTAATGAAGTTGTGATCTCATGAGTGTTTTAATATTGTTAATTTGAAGTGTTAATTAAGTGATTAATTAAGTAATTAATTGTAGTTAATATTTAGTCAACAATTCTAAGTGTGAGTGTCTTAATATTGAGAAGTAATCATACATTGGTGCGTGAGTTAATTAAACAATAATTAGTCTGAGTCTCTGTGGGAACGAACTAGAAAGTATTCTATATTACTTGCGACGCGTATACTTGCGTGTATTTTTAGCGCGTGTTTCCACCCTAATAGAGATCATCAGATCGCCAGTCTTTTCGATCAACTTGAACATCAGCAAGCAGCATTTGCCAGTTTACGGGAATTCGTTGAACGATCTCTCTCTCATACAGGAAAAGGAAAAGCAACTGCCAACACTGAGCCAAAGATCTCAGTTAGCAAGCAAGCGCCGATCCCGGTCTCATCTGAAGCAGCTCTTTCCAGTACTTGGCCAATGTCCTCAGTCAGCAAGCAACTGCCTGCTTCTCTTGAGATCCCTGTCTCGACCTTACATGCTTAATCAACACCAGCTCTGAAGGATAACCCAACTGAGGGGGAGAAAAGGGTAGTAGAACAAGAAAAAGTAGACACTGTTGTTAATCTACTTTAAGATGCCTTTCAAACCACTGGTACATATGATGAATTTGAAGATAAGATGAAGGAAGAGCTAGAAGAGAGAATTGATGAAAGGGTGCTCCTCAAGGAAAGATTTTCAAAGGAAAGTGCAACATCTCAGGGGGAGCAATCATGACATCTGAGCCAAATCATTACAACTCAGAGAAATATATTGTCTCAGATATATGCTCCAAGACCCTTATTTTCTGAAGAGGAACTAGAAGAAGGTGAAATAGATGAAAGTGATGTTTCGATTGGGTGTGAGCCAAGATTCGAAAAAGTGGCTATGGAAGAAAGAATGATCATCTCTGAGGATGAAGAATTTGAAGACAAAGATGCTTTCTCAGACGACTGTCTATCCTATGGAATCACAGAGAAAATCAATCGCTCTCATTTAGAAATTCAAGAAGAAATAGAAAGATCAAGAACAAGAATTTAAAGAGCTATTCAAAGAAGAAGGAACAGAGAAGAGAGAGAAGCATATCTTCGAGCTAACAGAAAAGGGAGCAAATGGGAAGAAATAAAGAAGAAAATGGACAAACGAGAAACATATCACTATTCAGACCCTGGAAACTCTAATCTGTTAAGAACTGTGGAGCACTACAGAGAGATATATGTAAACATCCATGAGTTTTATGATCAGTTCAGCAAAGTAATTACTGGAACTACTGTGAGCATTCTGAAGAATGGATGAAGATCACTATCAATCACAGAGATGGTCTACAGATGAAAGTGTCTACCAGTGTACTGAAGAAGTTGAACATTATTGAACTGTTCATCTTAGCCTCAAAAATCCCATGGTTGAAATAAAATGAAAAAGAATACTTCAGAGACAAACTTTAGAGAATGATGATGGATGTATCTCCTCAAGCATTTATGTATCCATTCATGATCAAACTATTTGCAGGTGGTAGAATGCAAAAAATCACCATGTCTAACCAACATATAAGAACCATTCGTTATCTACAACTTACCTTTCTGGAAAGTCAACTAAGGAGCAAAAGAGCTAAACTGGAAGCTCCAGGTGTTCAAAGATCAGAAGCAGATTTCAAAGCTGCTGAAGTTCTATATGCTTATAGGCTCAATGACAAGATGATCAGAGACACGGAGAAGGATATGAAGGCAATCACAAGAGAATATCATGAGATGGTGTTCATCAATGGAGAAGCAGAAATTAATCTTCTGAAAGATACTGAATCCATAATCAGCACTGATAGTGAAGGGGAGCTAGTCTTTAGAATCAACAAATGCAGGATTATAATCAAAGACTTCAGGACAAGTGAATCGGGCTCAATACAGGAAGACTTGACGGATGTCAAACTATCCATGTGTGAAGAAGACAAGGTTGCTTTGATCCATATCATTAAGATTCTTGACGAAGTAATGGAAGAAGAGTCAATCAATGACACTGGAAGAGTAAGAGGACATCCAAAAAGGATAACAGTCTTCGACATGTCCAGAAAATCCTCACTATTGTTTGATCTTGTTCCTAAATGCTCTAAAGTCAAATATCTTGAGATAATTCTTCATGAACTGAATAATCCACCTCCAGTCAATGCACTTGAGATAGAAGCTCGTGATTGTGTACAAGCTAGATTGAATGAGCTGAAAGAGTCTCCTCCAAAACCTTCAGGTCCTAAGAAGAAAGTCTCTAAGAGAAAATCCGATCAACCTCAAGAAGAAGGAAGCAGGAAGCAAAAGAAGACAAAGACAAAGAAGACATAGAGTATATGTTCAGGCTAAAGGAACATTTCTTTGTAATTTCTATCTTAAGAAATCTGGAAATGAATATGAAATCCAGAATGTACTTAATATCTTTATCTATTTTATAGTTCATACTTTTTCTTATTATCAGTTGAGTTATCCTTATGTATTTGCTTGTCGAACTCTAACAATCAAATAGGGGGAGATCGTAAAGCATAATGTAATGTAACATGTAATCAAGGATTTATAACTCAACATGAAAACAAAAATAGATAAACAATATTAAACTGTGAAGCACAGGAACCCTTCAGATGAAGACCGGATAAACACAAATGTGACGCCCTCAATCTCGGGGTTAGGAAATGAGGACCCACACACCTTTAATCTAATAATTAAATAGGCATAAACCCCGATTAACTACTAACAGGATCAAACGGGATAAAGTATGAAACAAGATTACAACTACCAATCATAAAATATAACTTACAACCCCAAAATAATATTAAATAAACATAATCGATTCCGGATTGGAACCGACATATAACCCATTGTATCTCTACAATTTCCTGGCTAAGCGCTCGCTCACTCAAAATACCACTACCTGCTCTGGCAACCGGAAGCCCTCAACACGATAGGGACCACCAGGTACGCTCTTACGAGCAGTGCGCCTAAGCCTGGCCATCTTCTTGCTTAACTACCATGGTTAGATTAAAACAAAATATATGAGTATAAAACTCAGCAAGTAACTATAAAGCAGTTCTACGATATAAAATTCACAATATACTTTACCAATCTCAGGGCATTCTACTTTATTTGTTCTAGGTGGCAGATTTCCATCTTTTGGGTTAAGGAAGGGTTATGAAGGAAAATGTGAGGCTTTGAAGGAACCAAGCTCAAAGCAGGGTGAAAGCCGACATTCATCACAAATCATTAAAGGATCAGAACAGATCTTTCAGAAAGGAAAGCGACAATATTTTCATTATATGGAATCAATTATATGATCAATAGATTAGAGTCAGGGTTCACGAGCTTTAAGCTTCACAATATCACAATCAACTCTTTTCACAACAATATAAACCATTTTTCATTTTCAAAGATTCAATTACTGAACCAGAAGTTTCAGTTCCATTTTAAATAATCAATATAGAACCCTTGATTGGATCACTTTATCTTTCATTTCATTATAATACGGGTGATCAGCCCGTACCGAACTCCATCTGGTCTTTAAGGTACCAATCGGCAAAATTTCGGCCTTAAACAGGATTAGCCCTGCTAGCCTCTTACAATGACTGGACTAGTCCCACTAGCCTCTTACGTCCCATCCAATCCATCAGGAATTCATTTGGAAACCTTGAGTTGGAAAAAGTAGGTTTTTTAAATTCATTTTATCATTACCAAGAATATGAAATTATTCGGACTCTTTCGAGTCGAAACTCATTCTTAAGTCAAATTTCAAGAAATCGAAGTTAAGGAAATGAATCAAGGATAATCAAGGTACTTAAATTAGAAGGATCAATATCTGCTTCAAGGATCAATAGGAAATATGGTGATCAAGGAATATGGTATCGTTACAAGGGGTTCGTAAAGGTAATTATGGTGTTTATAACAGTTCATGGTATAGCAAATAACTTGAACATGAAAGACAGGTTACCAAAGGGTTGAATCAATAAACTTAGCAATAATAGTTTAATGAGATAAAAGACAGGGTATCTCAAGTCATTAACAGGGGTTCATTATTTAAAAAGTTCAATGCTCTACATGGTATGAACAATAACCTCTCTATAACCATTTTCCTAAGTAATGAGAGTTACTTGCCTGAACTCGCTTTCCTGAAGGTTGAACTATTGCCACCTAGTATACCCTTCGCTTTCCTAGCCTGAATGCCCTCACGCTCCGAATCTACAATAAAACCTTAATCAGTTTCCCAACTCTCGTTCCCGGAACAATCACTCAATACGATAGCTCGATTATACTCTTGACTCAAATATACGAGTATAGCTTATACACATAAGCACATAACACATAACACATTCCTTTCTCGAAGCCTTTATATCTTTATATTCTCATCGATCGACCACTACTAGTTTAACTTTAACTATTCTTCAAATCACACTAGTATAGCTCTTACGAGTACATGATTTATTCACAACTAAATCTTTTGCGACCATAATTGTCACTTATAGTTCTTTAATAACAAACAACTTAATTTCCTTTTCTTTTATTTCTTAATTCGAACCACAACAACCACAAATAAATCACATATCTCCTAGAATTTCACATGCAATTACTTAGCAAGGTATTGGAACCAAATCTTTCACTTTTCTACTTATATTCCATTCGGCTATACACATAAAACACAACCACGTATACTCAATTACAATCTCATATAATCAAACACAATAAACCTCTTTGGTATGCATATTACAAGGGTCTTTTACGTAATTACGCTTCATTCTTTTAGTCCAAAAACTGAATCATATTCATTTTAAGAATCGAAATTCAACACCCTCTTTCATTATCAAATTCGAACACAAGCATAATCCAATTAATGTCATGCAACCAAGTTCTTATTAGTAACTAAGATAATTAGCATATAATCCCATAAAATCCACTTAATTCTCTTTTTAACCATAAGACCCATTCAGGGTTTTCAAGAAATCACACATGCAAGGATCAATCTTGACATGCAAAGTTTTATATCATATCTTCAACTTGTTTTAAATCTTAACTAGTCATTCAACTCATTTTCATCACAATTTTCAAATCACAAAACCAAACATCGCCTAATGACTCAAGCTTTAATCAAATTATTCGATCAACATGCATGCATTCACTTAATCATCAAATCAATCTCTTCTAGACCCATTTTTCATTCGGCTAAATCATGATTCACAATCTCCAGGACCAAACAATGGCATGCACTACTAGTTCTTCTTTTAAACTAACATGCAATCACATTTTACACTAATTAAGCTTAGTTTATACTAAGATCAAACCACCAAATCTAATTCCCCTTTTTATTAGCACAATGCCAAACCAAAACCCTAACATGCAACCTTTAAATTTAATTTCCTAAGCATCAAATGACTTACACACACATCAAACAATCAAAACATTCCATTTATCAATCATATACTTAAATTTCAAAGGAAGTACCAAAACTCTTTTTCTTTTTTTGATCTTTTCAAGAAACCAAAACATGTAATATCTACATAAAATTTTAAAGAGCATAAAACTCAAAGATCACATCAACAAATCATTTTCTTAAAATTCAACCGGCTCTCCTTGGATCATGGTCGGTGGTGGTCGAACTTAAGAGTGCCCATAACGGGTCTCCTCTTGAGTTTGAAACCACAAAATCTTCTTGAATCTACTGTTATGATTATATATCAAGAAATTGATTTCCTTGAACACAACCATAGAGATGGTCACCATAAACACTTACATAAACACTTACATGCAAGTGGAAATTAAGTAGTATACCGAAAATAGAAGCTATAGGTGGTAATAACTTTGAGTTTGGGTGAATATTTGATGTTGCATGCAAGAGAGAGAAAAGAGAGATGGAGAGAGCCGAGAGAGAGAGTGTTCGAGAGAGAGAGAGGAAGAAAGAAAGTGAGGGAGAGGGGAAGGATGTTCACGGGAAAGAAAGAAAGAAAGGGGGGGGGGAGTGTTTATATTGTATTAGGGCCAAGGTTATTTTAGTAATCTACTAAATCCCTTTTTGTGTTTGATTAATCCTTTCCTTTTACTCAAATAAGATAAAAATCAAATATAAAGTATATCTCTCTCGGAAAGTCAAAAATTATTCCAAATGACAATTTTAATACGTAGATCTCAAAATTAGCTTTCCAACCATTACTCATAATAAATTTTTGAGCGAACGATTGATTTTATATGATTTTCACAAGTTTGCTTTAATAATAGCATTTTAGCACACAAAAATCAATTTAAAATGCAATGATCACCAATTAAATCCGCCCATCAATTTTAGAAAGTCTCTAGGACTAATACGAAGATAAAAGAACAAATCTCACGCCTTCATCTTACTCAGATAATTTTATATAAATGTGCGAAGGTTAAATAAAGTTTATTTAAATCAAATAATTCCCTTAAATCCAGAAAAATGTCAACAGATCACGTAATTATGCACATGGACAAGCAAACACACATACGAACACATCACAACTTATGTCTGATCATAAAATTTGTCCTTCTTTAATTTTATTCCTTTCTACGTGTACCGGGTCACGTTCAGCCGGACGGCCCGACGCTCAACGTTTCAATTAGGCTTCACAATATCGTTATCGACCGACACATCATTAGAACGTATTACTTTACTCAAGCATTTCATTTCACATAATAACACATAATTCACGTTTTAAATACCTTAATCCCTTTTTAGGACGGGTTTCGTTCTACTTGACGGCCCGACAATACAGCTTAACTTCTAAGCTGACTCTTTAAATCTCAGTCGTCACAATCCACCCTCCTTAAAAGGATTCTGTCCCCAGAATCTAGTCTAAGCAAATAGATGGGGATACTTTTCTTGCATTTCGCTCTCTAATTCCCAAGTTGATTCTTCTACTAGTGGATTTCTCCACAATACTCTAACTAGAGGTATAACTTTATTTCTAAGTGTCCTCTCTTTACGGTCTAAGATTCGAACTGGTTGTTCCACATAGGACAAATTCAGTTAAATTTCCACTGGTTCCAACTCGATCACATGGCTCGCATCAGCATTATACTTCTTCAGATGAGAAACATAAAATACATTGTGCAGATGTTGTATTTGCGGAGGTAGCGCTAATTCATATGCCACCTTCCCAACTCGTCGCAGTACTTCAAATGGTCCAATATACCTAGGACTCAACTTCCCTTTCTTCCCGAATCGGGTTAAACCTTTCCAATGAGATATCTTTAACAATACTTTGTCTCCAGATTCGAATTGCACATCTTTTCGTTCTTGATTTGCATACTTCATTTGTCGATCTTGAGCTGCAACTAATCTTTTCCGAATCATTTCTACATTTTCCTTCATTTGCTGAACTAGCTCTGGGCCAATTAATTTGCGCTCACCAACCTTGTCCCAATACATAGGGGACCTACATTTTCTTCCATACAATGCTTCATAAGGTGGCAGACCAATACTCGCGTGATAACTGTTGTTGTAGGAAAACTCAATTAACGGCAAATGATCGTCCCAATTTCCTTTGAAATCTATTGCACAGGTTCGCAACATATCTTCAATTTTCTGAATTGTCCTTTTACTTTGTCCGTCAGTCTGCGGATGATAAGCCGTACTCATTCTCTACTTAGTTCCCGAATGATCATGGAATTATCTCCAAAATCTCGAGTTAAACCTTAGATCTCTATCAGCAGGAACTCCGTGACGCATCACTATCTCATCCAAATACAATTTAACCAACTTTTCCAATAAAAACCTTTCATTTATCGGCAAGAAATGTGCTGACTTCGTCAACCGATCGATTACCATCCAAATCGCATCATGATTAGACTTGGTTTTAGGTAATCCTACCACGAAATCCATCGCAATATGCTCCTATTTCCATTCTGGTATATCTAGTGGCTGAAGCAATCCGCTTGGCCTCTGATGTTTCGCTTTGACTCTTTGACACGTATAACATTTACTTATCCATTCCGCAATTTCCTTTTTCATGTTTGGCCACCAATAATTCTCTCTTAAGTCCTGGTGCATTTTCGTACTTCCAGGGTGAATTGAAAATCTCGAGTTATGCGCTTCTTGCAAAATCTCGTGCTTTAGTTCCACGACAATAGGTATCCAAATACGTGAGTTAACATGGTATATTCCTTTTCCATCCTTTTGAGCTTTAATTTCTTCTCCTGATAACTTATCCTTTTCACGATTCATTACTTGCTCTTGACAGCATCGAATCTTCTCCAAAATTTCGGGTTGAAATGACATTGCATATATAGCTTCACCTCCAAATTCTGGAGTCTGTACTTCTATTTCCATCTTTTCAAAATCCTTGACCAAATCTTCCGACGACGTTAATATATTCAACCTTTCCTTGTGACTTAGAGCGTCTGCTACCACATTATCCTTTCCAGGATGATAGTTTATCGCACAATCATAATCTTTGATCAACTCTAACCATCTCCTCTGTCTCATATTCAATTCCTTTTGAGCGAAAATATACTTTAAACTCTTATGATCTGTATAAATCTCGCACTTTTCCCCGTATAAATAATGCTCTTAAGGGCAAACACAATTGCTGCCAATTCCAAATCATGCGTTGGATACTTTTGCTCGTGCGGCTTGAGTTGCCTTAACGCATATGCTATTACCTTCCCGTGTTGCATTAACACACATCCAAGTCCTTTATACGAAGCATCACTGAATATTACAAATTCTCCTTTTCATCAGGTAACACCAATACTGGGGCAGTTACAAGCCTTTTCTTCAACTCTTGAAAACTTTCCTCGCACTTTTCCGTCCATACAAACTTCTCGTTCTTTCTTGCCAACTTCGTTAAGGGATCAGCAATCTTAAAAAAATCTTGCACAAACCTTCTGTAGTATACGGCTAATCCCAGAAAACTTCTGACTTCCGTAGGAGTCTTGGGCCTTTCCCAATTCATTACAGCTTCTATCTTGGCTGGGTCCACTTTAATTCCTTCTTTATTAACTACATGACCAAGAAATTGCACTTCCTTTAGCCAAAATTCACACTTTGAAAACTTAGCGTACATCCTTTCTTTTCTCAGAATTTCCAAGGAAATCCTCAAATGCTCCTTATGATCTTCTTCCGTCTTGGAGTAAATCAGTATATCATCAATAAACACAATAACAAACTTATCCAAATATTTCTTGAACACTTTGTTCATAAGATCAATAAATGCGGCTGGCGCATTCGTCAAACCAAATGCCATTACCAAAAACTCATAGTGCCCATATCTCGTTCGAAACGCTGTCTTGGGTATGTCTTCCGCTTTAATCTTTAATTGATGATACCCAGATCTTAAATCAATCTTGGAGAAACATGAAGCTCCTTTTAGCTGATCAAACAAATCATCGATTCGCGGTAGAGGGTACTTATTCTTAATCGTCAACTTATTCAATTCGCGATAATCAATGCAAAACCCCATATTCCCATCCTTTTTCTTGACAAACAACACCGGTGCGCCCCACGGGGATACACTCGGCCGAATTACTCCTTTATCCAACAATTCTTGCAACTGAGCTGCCAATTCCTTCATCTCGACTGGCGCCATATGATAGGGGGCTTTCGATACTGGTTCCGTTCCAGCAGCCAAATCAATTGTAAACTCGATCTCTCTATCTGGAGGTAGTCCTGGCAATTCTTCAGGAAACACACCAGGAAAATCTCTTACTATTGCAATATCTTCGATCCTCACGGATTCTTTTTCCACATCCATAACATGAGCCAAATAAACTTCACATCCTTGACGTAATAATCTCCTTATTTCGACAACCGTTAGGAATTTCTTCTCTTGCTTCTTTCCTTTGAATATCACTTCCTCACCATCCTTGGTCCTTAACTTCACCTTCTTACTTTTACACTCTATTTGCGCCTCATGGTTTGACAACCAGTCCATTCCTAGTATAACCTCAAATTCTCCTAACTTAAAGGGAATTAAGTCAGCATAAAAGTGCCGACCTTCTATCACCACATCGCAATTGGGACAAATCTTATTAACAATAACTTTCTCTTGATTTGCTACCTCTATAATTAAATTAGGTTCCAGAGGGTACGCAACACAATTTAACTTATCAAGAATACTTTCAGAGATAAAAGATCTAGTTGCTCCAGAATCCATCAATACTTTTACTTCTACTGAGTTAATAACAAGCATACCTGCAACCACGTCCACATCTTGCACCGCATCTTTGATTGTCATATTAAAAGTCCTAGCTCTGGGTTGAGCTGATGGTGCTGGGAGAGACGGCGGTCCAGCAATCCTAAGAACATTGGCCTTTTGAACAGGCTCCTTGCAATTCTTGGCCATATGGCCCACCTTTCCACACTTGAAACAAGCCACGTCAGGCTTCCTTGCTCCATTTGGACACTCTGAAGAATAATGCCCTTTCTGGTTGCACTTGAAACAGGTCACATCCAACTTATTACACCTTCCTGGGTGCCTCTTTCCACAATTCTTGCATTCTTGAATCTGAGGTTTGTTATCCTTCCCCGGTAGTCCTGCTTTCTGGAAACGGTTCTTCTGGGCTCCGTTACCGGGTTTAAACTTCTGAAACTTTTAGTGCTGACCTCCACCATTCCTTCCAAACTTTCCTCTAAACTTTGAGCTTCCTTGCTCTTGCTCCGAGCTTTCAAATTTTCTTTTCCTTCCTTCATTTTCTCTCTTTGCAGCTTCACGCTCTCCTTCTACAATCATTGCCTTCTGTACCAAGGCAGCATAATTTTTGATCTCCAACAACGCTACTTGACTCCTAATCCATGGCTTAAGTCCCTGTTTGAACCTCTTAGCCTTCTTTGTCTCCGTATTCACATACTCAGGTACGAATCTAGACAGCTCCGAAAATTTTACTTCATACTCCGCTACTGACATATCCTCTTGTCTAAGGTCCAGAAATTTCATCTCCAACTGATCTTGCATATAGCTCGGCAAATACTTCTCCAGAAACATCTCAGTGAACTTCTCCCATGTTAAGTCCTTTCCTTCCAACAACGCTTTCGAAGACTCCCACCAGAAACTCGCTTCATCTTTAAGGTAATAACTTGCAGACTGAGCTTTCTTGCCGTCCTTAACTTCTGCTAACTCAAAAGCTTTTTCCATTTCTCTTAACCACGACTGTGCTTTAATCGGGTCCAGCAAACCTAAGAATTCTGAGGGATGAACAAATTCAAAGCGTTTGAAATTGCCAACTTTAGGGGCCACATGTTGTTGCAAAAGCTGAGCAAGTCTGCTCATCATGGTGGTTTTTGGGTTTAATTCTGGATCTTGGGTTGGAATTTCTTCTTCTTGGTGATCTGGTGAGTTGGCTATTTCTTACAAACCTGATTGAGCAATTATTTAGCAATAAGATAGCATGGCATATATAACAACATTTCACTATAAAATCTCTTTTACGGGTTTTAAGCTTAACCCAAATTTCCACATGCAATCCTATTACTACATAATTCTCATATCAGTGTTGTTTTATCATGGCACATAATAGGGTATTACGAATTTTAAACATGGTTATACGAAAACATGGTATTTAGAAAAATTTATACAGATCTTTAGGGTGCACAATGGAAAACAAGCTAATGGATTTATTAAACAAAGGGTATATAAAGAAAAGTCTGGTTACTACAAGTTATGAAATAAGGTACAATAATATAGCAGGGTTAAACAGAGGAAAAAAACTGGCAAACATCCCCCTATCTACCCCTAACTTATAACAACTACTACTACCACAGAGTTCTGAAATACAACATAACAAATGAAAAAGGGATCCCGGCATCTGACCAAGTATCCCAAAGCCTACTGGCGCTGAAAAACAACAACTACGGGCTCAACCAACAGTCCCGCCTAATAGCCAGTCATCCAGAATCTCTCTCAACACAACCAACATCCAGCGAATGTTCTTATGCAGCCTCCGGGTCTCAGCATCAGCATCACTAGTGGATGGTCCCTCGTCCAATCTCCTCTGGGCAGCCTGCTCCACCATCTTAACCCGAACTCACCACTCATCATCCATAACTGAAGTGCTCTGCCTAGTCTCTCGAGCTAGCCTATCCACTAAAGCTCCCAACTCAGGAATACGGGAGTAAACAAAGTCTCGGTCCTGGGCTAACTTGCCACCAACACTGACAGGTACAGTCTTAGGCATCTCAGACTCTGGCTCAGGGGCAGGGGTCTCTGAATCTGGCCTCAAGGGTAAAATCTGCATAGGGATCTCACTACTCTCAGAAGGGTCCTCCTCTGGGTCTGAACTAACACACACAGGCTCCTCTAGAGAGGATGGAATAGGGTCCACTGGGGTACCAGTCAAACTAATCTCTGAATCTGAATCACTACCTCTACTGGGATCCTGAGAGAAAACATAAAAAAGCAACCAAGAAACAACGTTAGGGTTAAATAAAGCTTCCAGCTAACTCACACCCTAACTCTAGTTTTCACTTTAACTAATACAAACTTTCCTTAGACTATACCTAATAGTCTAACTCAACTCTATATGAGTCGAACTCTCTCGCGATATAAATATATACCCATAATACCCCTTTTTAATCCTAACTTGTCTCAGGGACTAGATCATGTAGCTCTGATACCAACTTGTGATGCCCTCAATTCGGGGTTAGTAAATGAGGACCCACACACCTTTAATCTAATAATTAAATAGGCATAAACCTCGATTAACTACTTACAGGATCAAACAGGATAAAGTATGAGACAAGATTACAACTACCAATCATAAAATATAACTTATAACCCCAAAATAATATTAAATAAACATAATCGATTCCGGCTTCGAACCGACAGATAACCCATTGTATCTCTACAATTTCCTGGCTAAGCGCTCGCTCACTCAAAATACCACTACCTGCTCTGGCAACCGGAAGCCATCAACACGATAGGGACCACCAGGTACGCTCTTATGAGCAGTGCGCCTAAGCCTGGCCATCTTCTTGCTTAACTGCCATGCTTAGATTCAAACAAAACATATGAGTATAAAACTCAACAAGTAACTATAAAGCAGTTCTACGATATAAAATCCATAATATACTTTACCAATCTCAGGGCATTCTACTTTATTTGTTTTAGGTGGCAGATTTCCATCTTTTGGGTTAAGGAAGGGTTATGAAGGAAAATGTGGGGCTTTCAAGGAACCAGGCTCAAAGCAGGGTGAAAGCTGACATTCATCACAAATCATTAAAGGATCAGAATAGATCTTTCAGAAAGGAAAGTGACAATATTTTCATTATATGGAATCAATTATATGATCAACAGATTATAATTAGGGTTCAGGAGCTTTAAGCTTCACAATATCATAATCAACTCTTTTCACAACAATATAAACCATTTTTCATTTTCAAAGATTCAATTACTGAACATGAAGTTTCAGTTCCATTTTAAATAATCAATATTGAACCCTTGATTGGATCGCTTTATCTTTCATTTCATTATAATACGGGTGATCAGCCCGTTCCGACCTCCATCTGGTCTTTAAGGTAACAATCGGCATAATTTCAGCCTTAAACTGGACTAGCCCTGCTAGCCTCTTACAATGATTGGACTAGTCTCACTAGCCTCTTACGTCCCATCAAATCCATCAGGAATTCATTTGGAAACCTAGAGTTGGAAAAAGTAGGTTTTCTAAATTCATTTTATCATTACCAAGAATATGAAATCATTCGGACTCTTTTGAGTCGAAACTCATTCTTAAATCAAATTTCAAGAAATCAAAGTTAAGGAAATAAATCAAGGATAATCAAGGTACTTAAATTAGAAGGATCAATATCTACTTCAAGGATCAATAAGAAATATGGTGATCAAGGAATATGGTATCGTTACAAGGGGTTCGTAAAGGTAATTATTGTATTTATACAAGTTCATGGTATAGTAAATAACTTGAACAGGAAAGACAGGTTACCAAGGGGTTGAATCAATAAACTTATCAATAATAGTTTAACGAGATCAAAGACAGGGTATCTCAAGTCATTAACAGGGGTTCATTATTTAAACAGTTCAATACTCTACATGGTATGAACAATAACCTCTCTATAACCATTTTCACAAGTAATGAGAGTTACTTGCCTGAACTCACTTTCCTGAAGGTTGAACTACCGCCACCTAGTATACCCTTCCCTTTCCTAGCCTGAATGCCCTCACGCTCCGAATCTACAATAAAACCAAAACCTTAATCAGTTTCCCAACTCTTGTTCCCGGAACGATCACTCAATACGATAGCTCGATTATACTCTTGACTCAAATATACGAGTATAGCTTATACACATAAGCATATAGCACATAACACATTCCTTTCTCGAAGCCTTTATATCTTTATATTTTCATCGATTGACTCATACTAGTTTAACTTTAACTATTCTTCAAATCACACTAGTATAGCTCTTACGAGTACATGATTTATTCACAACTAAATCTTTTGCGACCATAACTGTCACTTATAGTTCTTTAATAACAAACAACTTAATTTCCTTTTCTTTTATTCCTTAATTCGAACCACAACAACCACAAATAAATCACATATCTCCTAGAATTTCACATGCAATTACTTAGCAAGGTATTGGAACCAAATCATTCACTTTTCTACTTATATTCCATTCGGATATACACATAAAACACAACCACGTATACTCAATTTCAATCTCATATAATCAAACACAATAAACCTCTTTGGTATGCATATTACAAGGGTCTTTTACGCAATTACGCTTCATTCTTTTAGTCCAAAAACCGAATCATATTCATTTTAAGAATCAAAATTCAACACCCTCTTTAATTATCAAATTCGAACACAAACATAATTCAATCAATGTCATGCAACCAAATTCTTATTAGTAACTAAGATAATTAGCATATAATCCCACAAAAATCCACTTAATTCTCTTTTTAACCATAAGACCCATTCGGGTTTTTCAAGAAATCACACATGCAAGGATCAATCTTGACATGCAAAGTTTTATATCATATCTTCAACTTGTTTTAAACCTTAACTAGTCATTCAACTCATTTTCATCACAATTTTTGAATCATAAAACATGCATGCATTCACTTAATCATCAAATCAATCTCTTCTAGACCCATTTTTCATTCGGCTAAATCATTATTCACAATCTCCAGGACCAAACAATGACATGCACTACTAGTTCTTCTTTTAAACTAACATGCAATCATATTTTACACTAATTAAACTTAGTTTACACTAAGATCAAGCCACCAAATCTAATTCTCCTTTTTATTAGCACAATGCCGAACCAAAACCCCAACATGCAACCTTCAAATTTGATTTCCTAAGCATCAAATGACTTAAACACACATCAAACAATCAAAACAATCCATTTATCAATCATTTACTTAAATTTCAAAGGAAGTACCAAAACCCTTTTTCTTTTTTTGATCTTTTCAAGAAACCAAAACATGCAATAGCTACATAAAATTTTAAAGACCATAAAACTCAAAGATCACATCAAATAATCATTTTTTTAAAATTCCACCGGCTCTCCTTGGATCATGGATGGTGGTGGTCGAACTTACGAGTGCCCATAACGGGTCTCCTCTTGAGTTTTAAACCACAAAATCTTCTTATATCTACTCTTATAATCATATATCAAGAAATTGATTTCCTTGAACATAACCATAGAGATGGTCACCATAAACACTTACATAAACACTTACATGCAAGTGGTAATTGAGTAGTATACCAAAAATAGAAGCTATAGGTGGTAATATCTTTGAGCTTGGGTAAATATTTGATGTTGCATGCAAGATAGAGAAAAGAGAGATGGAGAGAGCCGAGAGAGAGAGAGAGAGAGAGTGTTCGAGAGAGAGAGGAAGAAAGAAAGTGAGGGAGAGGGGGAGGATGTTCACGGGAAAGAAAGAAAGAAAGGAGGGGGAGTGTTTATATTGTATTAGGGCCAAGGGTATTTTAGTAATCTACTAAATCCCTTTTTGTGTTTGATTAATCCTTTCTTTTTACTCAAATAAGATAAAAATCAAATATAAAGTATATCTCTCTCGGAAAGTCAAAAATTATTCCAAATGACAATTTTAATACGTAGATCTTAAAATTAGCTTTCCAACCATTACTCATAATAAACTTTTGAGCGAACGATTGATTTTATATGATTTTCACAAGTTTGCTTTAATAATAGCATTTTAGCACACAAAAATCAATTTAAAATGCAACGATCACCAATTAAATCCGCCCATCATTTTTAGAAAGTCTCTAGGACTAATACGAAGATAACAGAACAAATCTCATGCATTTAACTTAGATAATTTTATAAAAATGTGCGAAGGTTAAATAAACTTTATTTAAATCAAATAATTCCCTTAAATCCAGAAAAATTTCAACAGATCATGTAATCATGCACATGGACAAGAAAACACACATATGAACACATCACAACTTATGTCTGATCATAAAATTTGTCCTTCTTTAATTTTATTCCTTTCTACGCGTACCAGGTCACGTTCAGCCTGACGGCCCGACGCTCAGCGTTTCAATTATGGTTCACAATATCGTTATCGACCGACACGTCATTAGAATGTATTACTTTACTCAAGCATTTCATTTCACCTAATAACACATAATTCACGTTTTAAATACCTTAATCCTTTTTTAGGAGGGGTTCTGTTCTACTTGACGGCCCGACAACACAGCTTAACTTCTAAGCTGACTCTTTAAATTGGAACGCTTTTATTTACGCTCCTAGATTCTAATATATAGTAAAGACAATTAACCAGCACTTAATCACATAATTATAATCACTTCACATAAATCACACTTTATTCACTTAATTACATCGAAAAATCTCAGTTGTCACAACAAAGAACCAAATGATGTGATTGACTCATTAAGTCCTCCAACAGATCATGGGAAGAAGTTTATTGTCATGTTCATGCAGCCGTGAAGAATAAGACATCAAGGGACTTTAGACATCAGTTGCATGTATTGATTTCAAGTGTTACAGATCAAGGGTTCAGTGAAAGAAGCAATGGATAAACATCAGTCTGTATCAACTCAGAAACACAAGACAAATTGAATTAGGATCCTCACAATGCTAGCTGTTTGTGAACCAGACCAAGGCACCAAACATCAGCATTCAAGAAAGTATTTTAATTCAATTAACAGAAGAAAAAATGATTGATACATTGAAGAATGGTTTGACAAAGAGCCAAAATACTCTAAGTCATGACAGCTCTCTCTTTACTAGTCACCACAGAAGTTCTTGTCGCCATAGAGGTGTTAGTACAAATACTCAAGGCAACTATCGCCATAGAGCTTGTCGCCACAGAGGTGTTAACAAATGCTCAAGGCAACTGTCGCCATAGAGCTTGTCGCCATAGAGGTGTTAACAGATGCTCAAGGTAACTGTCCTCATAGAGCCTGTCACCACAGAGGTTGTCACTACAGATGGACACCAGATAACTCTGTCCCCATAGAGCTGTCGCCACAGAGGAGGCACAGGGGAAAGCTTGTCGCCACAGAGCTTTCGCCATAGATGAGTTATTCACAGAATTGCATGCAGCAAACTTAATGAATTATGTGGATAAGAATTGGCCACCTATCCATTGAATTTTGGAAGACTACAAATCAAATTAAATGAATGTTCATTCAGTTAGTTATCTTCTCCAGCAACACATTTCTATTTACGAGAGCTCCATTAAAGCTTCACATTTATTATCCTTGTAAACATATTGTTATGCTGCTGAATTTATTGTAGCTAATCAATAAATTGATTAGATTGTAGCAACCTCAAGGTTTATATTAATAAAATAATATATTCCTCGAATTGTTTTGTGGTGTTTTTGATTCCGTACTTTTAACAAGAACTTGAAACGAATCAAAAAGATTATAGCTATCGTATTCAACCCCCCCCCCCCTTTTACGATACTTTTTGACTAACAGTACTGTAATCAGTTTTTATACATCAATAATAAAAAATATTCTTTTAATTGTATCTGTTATCTCAATTTGATTATTTAACTGTATTCAAACCCCTCTCAGTTGATTAAAATCCTAACATAGAATATTATTTATAAATATATGTTGGAGAAAACATACTCCACATTCCATGCCAATAATATGCTCTTGCAGAAGCAATATCGTGAACATGGATTCAAAAAATATTCTGAGCTTATTTTAGTTTTGCTTTTTGTGGAACAAAATAATGAACTTTTATAAAAAAATCATCAACCACGTCCAACTGGCTCAACCCCATTCCCCGAAGTGAATGTTGTGACTAATAATGGACATGAACCAAATAAGCCATTTGGATGTGGACGTGGACATGCGTGTGGATATGGACATGCCTGTGGCCGTTTTTGGGCATGGTCATGATCACAAATTTTTTTCCAATTTAAAAGAATCCTCACCACCAGAATTGGATGAAAATGATGAAAAACCAAAGGATAATGTGATGGTTCATAGGGTTGAAAGTACTTGTAACTGATGTGGAATGAAAGGTAATTGGAAATGTACCTGTCATACTTCCAAGCATCTTGTGGAACTTTATCAGGCCTCACATATGGAAGCACGCCTTGGTGGTGGGGATCCAGTAGATCCTTCAAGCCTATCTCATATGGAAGTTGGTGATTTTTTTGATGGTGGGAATGAAGATGGCCAAAACTGATGATGGAGATATTTAAGTTAAATGTTAAAGAGCCTTCTTTTAAGTTTTTATGTTGAACTTCAATGATTGTCATTATGATTGCTTATTATGTAATTTTCTTTGATGATGAATGATATATTTACGGTTATTATATTTTTAATATATATTTATTTGCCTTGTGAAGAAATATGGCTAGTGGCCTCTCATTATGTGCCACAAAAGAAAATGTATCATTTTATTTGGCAGATAGTGCAACAACACATACAATATTAATAAGTAAAAATTATTTTTCACATCTAATATTAGCTAAAGCTAATGTAAACACGATATCGTGTGTGTCAGATCTTATTGAAGGCTCCGAAAGAGAAAATATAGTGTTGCCCAATGGTACACATATATTTATCAAGAATGCAATATTTTCCACCTGATCAAACGAAACCTTCCGATTTTCAAAGATATGTGTCGTAATGGCTATCATATTGAGACGGGCAATAAAAAGGGTGATGAATATTTATGTATTACATCTATATATAGTCTCAGGGAGGAAGAAAACTATGAAAAATATCCCATCATATAATTTTGGATTATACTATATTTTTATAAATCCAGTTGAATCACACATGGTGATGAATCAAAAATTATCAGACCCGAAAAATGTTCTTATATGGCATGATCATTTAGGCCATCAGGGGTCAACAACGATGCGAAGAATAATAAAAAATTCAAACGGATATAGTTTAAAGAATAAGATTGTTCTATTGTCCAATGATTTTTCTTGTGTTGCTTCCTTTCAAGGAAAATTGATAAGAAGACCATCACATGTTAAAGTTGCGATTGAATGTCCATCATTTTTTGAAAGAATTCCAGGAGATATATGTACACCTATTACTCCATCAAGTGGACCATTTCAGTATTTTATGGTACTTATAGATGCATCACCACGATGGTCACATGTTAGCTTACTGTCTACTCGTAATATAGCATTCAACATACTTTTTGCTTAAATAATGCAGTTGAGGACACATTTTCCGGATCTGCAATTTGTGACGCTACAAAATCCAGAATCAAAATTTGGTGCCCCATAATATATATTTCTTTACTTAATAACATAATATATTAACGATCCCTCAAATCTAAGAATCAAACATAGGTTATGGTTTGAAACAAGAAACTAAGATATAACTTATTATTATGACCAAATGTCTATTTCAGTTTGAGAAACTAATTTAGATATAAACTATTAAAAATAATTTTCCTCTATCTAATCCTTGACTGGATTCCGAAATAACTTCTATCTAATCTGGGAATCTAAATCCACTAAACCTTACTACAACTCTTTTACTAGCAGTGCAATATAACCGTGCCATCCTTAAAAGTTATTTGAAAGGTTAGGAAAAACAATAATTTGAGCTATAAAAGCTCAGCAAGTGTATAATCTTAACAACGAAATATCAATAATAGAGACTATGATAAGCAGAATGAAATGTCAGGGATAAATGTGCAATATCCGGGAAAATTATGTGAATATTTTGTAGTAAATAAATAAATATTATGTGTTTATATAATTTTAAAATGTTCATTTGCCATGATATGTCATGCAGTAGTTGTTATTTGTGGTCCCGTGTGGACCAGAAAATTTTTCGATTAATTGTATGTGTTTTAAAATATATTTATATGAATCGATCTGCAATCTGGACGCGTGTTTAGTTGCGTTTTTATCGAGGTACTTGCTTTGTCTTGATTTTCTTTTAATTTAGGAATTGTTTCGGTTTCTAAAAATAAACGGACTGGGACCCCACCGGGACATCAAAGCCCACAAAATTAATAATTTTATTTTTGTAAAATCATACACATTTCAAATATCCATTATCTTTGCATTTTTGAATTATTCATAATTTTTGGGGAATTTTGACATAAATTTTATATTTATTTAGTTTAAAAATTATTCCCCATAATTATTATTTTTGGGCCTAATTATTCTAATTAGGGGATAAAAACACTCTTATTTGATTTCGGGGTATTTATTTTTCTAAAAATATAAATAGCTGCAAAAATTCATTTTTATTCAGTTTTATCAAAAATTCAGAAAATAAGAAAATAGAAAATCAAAGTTTTGTGGGGTATAATTCGTTCTTGAACAAAGAATCAATGATTTTGGGAATTCTAGGAATCCACTCTTGATGTTCTATATACCAAATTAATCCTCTCGTCGAGCCTGTTCTTTTGATACCACTTTCATCAATCGAGGTGATCTATTTGTGAAATTCAATTTTTGGTGTTCTTGAGTCGATTTTGGTTTTTGATTTCTGATGATTGTTGGTTGATTTTAATGATTTCAGTATATTCCTGGGCTTGTTTAGAATCAGTTCATATATTTACTTGAATTATTTGAGTCCCGAATTAGTGAGTCGAGTTTTTATGTTTTTCCGTTTGTTTATTTTGATTTTCTGGATTCTAGATGTTCTTGTGGTTACTTTGATTGATTAGAATAGATTGTGGATCACCTGAGCTTCGATTTGATAGGTGAATTGTTGATTTTGGTTAAGGAATGGCCGAACTTCATTTTTCGCCGGAAAATTGACATGGGTTCGATTACTTTGAGTAAATATATGGTGATGTTAGAATCATTTTCGAGTTTTGATTATGATTTGGATCGTTTTGATGTTAAAATCAGATGGTTTTAGTTGAGTTTGGGGGGGTATGTCTCGTTAGAAGTCCGCCGGAACTCGGCCGGAATTTGGAAAATTTCCAGAAACCGACGAGTTGTCGGTCGTCTTCCTCGCGAGTCCGGCGAGACTCCTCCCTCTGCAACCACCATTCGATCTTCCTGAACCAAGATTCAGTTGTAAAAAGTGTTTCTGCAATTTATTTTTTTAAAATTTTATTTAGAATTCTTTTTTTATATTTTCAAAAATCATTTATTTTAATTCTAAAAATTATTTAGTTAATTATTTATTTAATTAATGGATTAAATCATTTAATTAATTAATTTTATTTATAAATAGTTAAATAAGATATAATTATTTATAATTAATTCAAATAATTCCCAAAAATTATTTTTTTAGCTTTTAAAAATTATATATAAGTATTTAATAATCAACTAGTATTATTATTAATTAATTTATTTTTATTTTATTCGTAATAAATAAATCGTTCGTCCGTTTAATACGAAACGAACGTGCCTAGACTCGGAAAAATATTCCCCTTTCAATAAAATTACTTTTAAGACCTAATTGCTTTTGTATTAAAAGGTAGTTTGATTTGCGAGTCATTATGAGTCGATTCTTGACCGGAAAATTCTATTTTTGACCTGATTTCAATTCTAAATGTACCGAGTCTTATCTTTTGACGATCTGACTTATGTGTTGCATGAATTATGTGGTTATGTGTTATATGAATAACATGATTACGTATTATATGATATGCATGCTATCTGTTTACAGTTTTAAATGCCATGATTAGATATAAACGATCGGGTTGACGTCGAGATGTATAGTTACGTCAATTGAGTTTGTTTTTGTTAATTGAGATAGTACTTTTGTTTATAGAATTGAGTAGTATGGAGCGCAGTCAAGCGTTAGACTGAGTTGGTAGCCAGCAGTTATAAGCCGAGTTTATAGTGAAAGGTTATCGAGCATACCAGTCAAGTTTTTAGTACTATTCTAATTTCAGAATAGTTATCATTCTACTTACCAGATTATCTAATTATAATCATGAAAGTATTTTCGAATCTCCTTGTGATATATTGCAAGTTTTCTCCCTTATTCTAAATTCATAATAGTGAATTACTTTATTTATTTTTATACCAGGCAAGTATTCGTACACTATTCTAATTCCAGAATGGCTTAATGTTTTACATATTCAAAATATTAGAATTGTTTATAAATAGTCTCGTGATGCGTTACATACAAACAATCAGTGATTTATTGAGATCTTTTCATTTTAGTAATTGTACTGCTAGAAGAAACCTCCCATTTAATAGATAGTGAATAACTCTGCTATCCAGATATACTCTATATAGTGGAACTTTGTGATGAGATTAGTGGATAATTATTTGTTCTAGTTATTTCGCCATTAGTTGTTGCGATTACTCCGAACCATGTGAAACGGGGAGTTAAATTAATAAGGATGTCATTGATACACTCATTTAATCAAAGTTGTTTTGTGAATTGGTTATTGGTTAACGTAAGAGGCCGAGGCACCGATCCAGCGTGAGCTATTATACGAAAGTGTAATATCTTGTAAGGAGAGTACATGCCCTTTTGTGGATATCCTATAGGTACGGTATGGCTGCGGGATACCGATATCTATAATTATGGTATGGCTGCGGGATACTGGTGCTGTTTCATAACTGATCATCAGGAACATCATAGTGCATGATTATGTTTTATTGAAAATGTCGCTTAAACATTAAAGCTTATAATAGCTTCTGGTTTTACTCATATATTATTGTTGTTGTTCAATTATAAGCTATATACTGCGTGCTGAGCATTTCTTTCGCTCATATTTTTTTATTATTCTGATCTTTTAGCTAAGTTAGAGTAGGCCCGAGTTCCAGGTTTCACCAGGAGTTGTGTCTTGTAAATAGTATGGTATATTTTTCCAGGTAGACTATTTTGGGACGTTTGATTAGTCTAGAGGTTTGTAATAAAATTTGAATAATTTATAAAACTAAATTGTGGCGCCCCAAAACCAGGGGTCAGGAATCTAGGAGGCCACGCCATATAAACTACTACAACTACATAACTCACACTACAATATATAAATACTCACGCTTTACGACCCCACACTTAACACACACACACACTTACAGGTTATTGTCTTGGAAACGAACCATTCATAGCTAGAGTAATTTAATCATAGAGTGATAATTATTACAACCCAAAAGTAATTAAGTCTTACCGGGGAGTAACCTTTAAGTAAGGCTAGTGCGTCTGTCAAATATACGTTTCTGGTTTATTACCTTACATAAGTCATACTTATAAATAAGCCGAACTAAAAATAACTAAAAACCAACCCATCTTATTCGGACTACCTGTGGTACAACACCAAACAATCTACGGAACAACTGGCCATTTCCTACCCATTTCCTGGCTGTGGTTCTCATGGTAGGCATCTTGATTCACTGTTATGTTGTGTCATTTAAAGAAAGCAATAGTGAGCTATAGTGCCCAGCATAATAATGTACAGTATGAAAATGACTATATTATAAGCTTACGTAAAATATCATATATGATAATTATGTTTTATTCGAAATTAGTTTTCCTTGGTGATACACACCTTCTTATGAAAACAATTCTTTAGGGGATTTTATTATCCTGCGAATACCTTAATAGTAAACCCAACACCTAGGCTTGGGTTACGGTATTGCATCACAATTCCAATTGGAAGAATTAGGACACCCGTTGGAGCCACCGTATACGATGATCAGTCGTAATACGATAATAGTAACTTTTTCTACTAGTAGAAGGACAACACCTCCGTATCCCGGTTATCACCCTTGCCGTATTCGGGCTACGTGTCCCATTTTTGGGTATACACATACTTCACAAGTTCCTGAGTACACAGATTACCTTCACCTGTTGTACCTTTGGTAGTCCATCTAGCACACATACTACCAGAGTCTACCCCTCCCTTGTCCTTTAAAAAGAATTCTATCAATCTCGAGAACTCGAACCACATCGAAGTTCCCCAAGCGTTTTGCTTGTTGATAGAAACAATTTTCTTACTAAGATATAAATATATATATGTATATATGTACTTCCGAGATTTTTGGAGGAAGTACTAAGGATGTGAGTTGACCGTTGTCAACAGATAACTTAATAAGTGGGAAAAGTTTCTCTTTGAAACTATATTAAATAAGTCGGGATAATAATTTTCGACGATCTGAAATTATTCGAATGATTTTCCGAAATCAGAAAGTATATTTTTAAATCAGGATCTATGATTTTTAAATCAATAATAAACCCTTTGATGAATAATAAATAATTAAAAGATAATCGATAAATAATTAAACCTCGAATGAGTTTACTCTCTAAAAGAATATTTAAAATAATATTCCTCAACTAGTTTATGTCTACGTATTTAATAATCTTTAATCTTTAATTAGGTTTGAAATAAATAGTCGTTGGAGTATACTTCTCCGTAATAAAGGAATAGGTATATAGTATTTATTATTCGAACAATAAAATATAGTTGAGGGAATATGATCGTTGGGAAATCGTTTTAATAAAAGTTCGAGGTATTTTAATGTTTCGTGAGTGGACGTTAAGTCCCTTTAAAATGTACTATTATGGACTTCTAATCGTCCTATAATATCACCGGAATGATTCCCGGGTTTTTATCTTAAAATCCCGACCGACTCTCGGTCTTATAATCATACATCACGCTTAAAGCGGAATTAAATATTTTACGATATATATTTATCGTACAACATCGCTATATTTATCGTACCTCCGCATATGGATTCTACGGTTTCTAATTGCGCGATCTCGGCTCCGATATTTTTATAAAACTGAAAAATCATTATTTTCACTTGAATGTTTTATGGCAGTTAGGAAACGTAAAATACTACTCTCTGTAAAAAATTCATGATTTATGAACATTCTTAAGTCTATTCTTTATATTTTCAAAATTCGTAATTCGTAGCAGTTTTTGTCGCGTAAATCACTTTTAGTAAAACGGCCATAACTTTTGATCCGTAAATCGGAATCAAGCAATTCAAGCGCCTAAACGATCCTTATAAAATTTTATATCATAATCAATGATTAGTTTTCAAGAAACTACAGTTTACATCTTCGGGACTTTCTGCAGAAACTTAAAGTTATGATTTGTTCATTTTAACGGAATTACGTTTACGATCGGAGTTTCGTTTACGCCCTAAATCTTTATACAACCACCAACAATCATCATATCATCATCAAAACATAAACTCCTCTCAAGAACATCATGTTCTTAAGGCAACAACAATCACCCTTAAATCTACTTAGCTAAACATCAAGATTTCAACCACATCACCTCTAAAACTAGGTTTATAACTACATACTAAATGGATCTTGAAAATGAATCTTAAATAAAGTTGGGTCAAGGATTTTTACCTTTATTGAAATCTTGAAATGTTTTCTTGAGGATGGTGGAGTCTTGGAAGTGCTTGGTATGATTTTTGGAACCTAAAACCACCATTGAAATCAAGAAACCAAAGAAGAGTTACTATTCATACTATTCACTAGTAACTTTCTTGATTTTATTTCACCCATCAAACCTTGATAAAAAGAGATCAAAGAATTTTATTACCTTAGTTTGGTTGTTAGGAAGCTTGGTAATTAATGGAAGGATTTTACCATGGCTAGATTTTGAGATTTGATTTTGAATTCTTTGCTTGGGGAGGAAGGGCCGAATGGAAGAATGAAGGGGGGGGTCTATGCTTGCTTCCTTTGATTGCTTCTAGAAAATGGGATGGGTTATATCTTTTTATTGATTGATATTCTTCCTAGTATAGAATCCTAGGTTTATTCCTTGTTGCCAAATCCATGGACATATCTTAAGTAGCTTCCTAGTTTACAAGCTAAACTATATGTTCTAGCTTCCTTAGCACACCATTTGGTTAGCCTTGCTTGATCATCCTACATCTAGCTCACTATTTTATAAAGTAACCATGATTACTTTCTTACCATGGTTAGTTAGTGTGTTACATTTATTTAATCGTTTACACGTTCGCTCGGTCGCTTTAACATTTTCGTAATACTTCCTCGTAAATGGTTCGCGACGTAATTTCTTTCGTATTTATTCCTTATATTTTAAATTATCATACTTGGATATAAATCCGTAGGGTTTTAATCTTGGAATTATATTTTGATTCCCGTAATCCTCGATGAGTTGTAAATACGGTCGTTTTTCAAAGTTCGTTTTCTTCGAAAACTAATAGCGTTTACATACACTCATTTGGTACGCATAATCATAATATCAACTTCGAAACTCATTTTCTCATGCACTACATAGTGCGGGTTCAAAAGTTTTTTCCCGTTCGTTAGGGTTACTATTCATTAAACGTTTTAAAAGGTCTCAAAAATTCGAGTTAATACATAAATAGACTTATGGATTGTATTATCATTTGGTTTGTATTAGTGCCTGTTTCATAATATAACCTGTGATCGATCCAGTCTCATGAAAGGGGTCATATTTATTATTTATTCCGCTATACATATTATATTATGGTTTATCGGTCAGTAACTCCCAAATCTAGACCCCGGATTTGAGGGCGTAATAGGTTGGTATCAGAGCTCAGGTTATAGCTACTGAAACAGGCTTAGATGTTGTCTTAAGTAAGTCATAGGAATATCACCTAAGATAAGCACGTGTAGTTTGACTCTTATAGAGTTAAGTTTAGGTTATTGGGCTAGTCTGTAGCTAAGTTGTTCACGATTCCTATTTTGCGTTCAGCATTAAGCTTTTGTGCCATTGCTTTGTTATTTTGTTGGTTTTTGAGGATAACGAGAAGTGATGAAAGAGGTTGGAAGGTTGTGTCGCAACCCTATCCACCATTTTTTGGTTTATTTGAGATTATTGGGCAAGTGTTGGAAGATGTTGATAATTCTTTATCATTTTCTCTGTGTTATTATTCTTTGTGATAGTAAGCAGGATTATGTGATCATTATGTCACAGGTGTTAATATGTTAGCAAGTTTATAATAATTTGGAAAGGAGACAATGCATGAGAATTTTGATATGCTAAAAGATTTCTACATACTTAAAACCATGCTTGACAGATTATTATATAAGTTGCTTGTTTTCTTACCAGAATAATGGCACCAAATAGGAGGAGTAATTCAGGAGAGGATCGTATCGAAAGTCGTACAGATCCAGTGATTATCCAGATGTTGGGACTGATGTAGCAACAGGTGTTGCATCTTACGCAGCAGCAACAATAGTAGCAACAGCAGCAGCAGCAACCAGCAGCTCCACCAGCGGTGACATTTAAGAGTTTTCAGGCTGTATACCCACCAGAATTAAAGGGTAGTGCTGACCCCATGGAAGCTAATGCATGGCTTAAAGAAATTGAGAAAGCTTTTAACTTAGTCAGAGCAGGAGTTGAACAGAAGACCAAATTTTCCAGTTACTTTCTGAAGGGTGAGGCAAACTATTGGTGGGAATCCAAGCGAGCATTGGAAGGAGGTGAGTTTGTGACTTGGGAAAGATTTACAGAGCTATTTTTTGAAAATTATTTCTCGAGGTATATGAAGAATCAAATTGAGATCAAGTTTTTGAGTCTGATATAGGGTGATATTACTTTCGCGGAATATGAGGCCAAGTTTACTGAATTGGAGAGGTTTGTTCCAGATCAAGTTGATACAGATGAAAAGAGGGCAAGAAGATTTGAACAAGGATTAAAATTTTAGATTCAGAATATAGTGGCCATGTTTGAGTTGACTTCATATGTGGCAGTGGTTCAGAAAGCAATGGTGCTTGAAAGTAGGAGTGACACGTCTCAGAGAGAAAGGGACATGAAGAAAAGGAAAATAGAAGCCTTAGGAGGAGGTCAGCAGTAGGGTAATTTTTAGGTTCATTTCAATAAAAGGCCAGAATTTCAGGGTAACAAAAATATGGGATTCATAAAACCACAATCAGGAAATGGAGGATAGGGCAGCTGTTTTCAGAATTCAAATCAGCAGAGGTCCAATCGTCCACTAATTCCAGATTGCAAGTTTTATGGTAGAAGGCACTTTGGGGTTTGCAAAGCTAATTCTGTTTGCTACAAATATAATATGAAGGGACATCATGCATATGAGTGCCGTAATCAGATGCTAGAAGTTACATGTTTCTGATGCGGGAAGACAGGGCATTATGCTAGTAATTGTAAAGAGCAAGCTCAAGGTGTAAATGTGCCAAAGATTGCAGGACCATCATCTCAGGGTCTGGTAGGGGTTGAAGGACCATCAGCAAAGAATCAGCCAAAGGCCAGGACGTTCAATATGATTCTGAAGGATGTTGTTCAGAGTTCCGACATGGTTGCAGGTACGCTTCCAGCCAACTCTGTAGATGCTAAAGTTTTAATTGAGTCCGGAGCTACAAGGTCATTTATTTCTCAATATTTTTGTTGATAAACTGCATTGTGAAGTCGATTTGATAGAACAAGCGTTAATGATAGAACTAGCTAATAAAAACTAAGTTCCTATTGACCGAGTGTGCCTGAGGTGTGGCATTGTGGTAGTGGGACATCATTTTGATGCCAACTTAATACCTTTTAAGTTGGGAGAATTTGATGTTATCTTAGGAATGGATTGGTTGTTAGAGAATAACGATCATATTGATTGTAAGAATAGGAAAGTGAGACTTCAGACGTTGGATAATAAGAAGAAGGTGATATTTCGAGGAAGTAAGCAGGAAAAGAAGTTCATAACGATAACTCAAGAGAAGAAGTTATTGTATCAAAATTGTGAGGCGTATTTAGCTAATGTAATAGACACCAGCAGAGGAGTTCCAGTATAAGAAGCAATTCCAATCATCAATGAGTTTCCAGATGTCTTTCCAGAAGATCTTCCAGGATTACCTCCCGACAGAGAGATTGAGTTTGCATTGATTTAGCACTCGGAACGGAACCAGTATCTAAAGCTCCGTATCGAATGGTACCAGTGAAAATGAAAGAGTTGGCAACTCAGTTGTAAGCTCTATTGGAGAAAGGAGTTATAAGACCAAGTGTATCCCCGTGGGGCGCACCAGTTTTGTTTGTCAAGAAGAAAGATGGAAGTATGCGACTGTGTATCGATTATCGGGAATTGAATCCGTTGCCAAGGATTGATGATTTATTTAACCAATTGAAAGGCGTTGTATGGTTTTCTAAGATTGATTTAAGATCTGGATATCAACAATAGAAGACTAAGCCAGAAAACATTCCGAAGACATCATTCAGAACTAGATATGGACATTATGAGTTTTTGGTGATGGCATTTGGATTAACAAACGCACAAGCAGATTTCATGGATCTGATAAATCGAGTATTCAAGAAATATTTGGATAAATTCATGATTGTGTTCATAGATGACATTTTGATTTATTCCAAGACGGAAGAAGAACATGTAGAGCATTTGAGAATAGTTCTGGAGATATTTCCACAGGAGAAACTGTGCGCAGAGTTTTCTAAGTGTTAATTTTGGTTAAAAGAAGTACAATTTCTTGTGAACGTAATTAGTAATAAAGGAGTGAAAGTGGATCCGTCAAATATTGAAGCTATAATCAACTGGGAGAGACCAAAAACCCCAAAAGAAGTAAGAAGTTTCATGGGATTGGCAGATTACAATAGAAGATTTGTGCAAGATTTTGCGAAGATAGCTACGCCATTGACAAAGCTCACGAGATAGAACCAGAAATTTGAATAGAACGAGAAGTGCGAGGAGAGTTTCCAGGAATTAAAGAATAGATTAGTATCTTCTCCAGTGCTAGTCTTACCAGATGATCAAGGAAACTTTGTAATCTACACTAACGCGTCGTACAAAGGATTGGTATGTGTTTTGATGCAGAATGACAAAGTGATAGACTACGCTTCAAGACAGTTGAAACCACATGAAGAAATATATCCAACCCATGATCTTGAATTGACAACTATAGTGTTTTTATTGAAGATACAGAAGCATTATCTTTATGGAGAGAAGTGTGAAATTTACACAGACCATAAGAGTTTAAAGTATATCTTTACTCAAAAGGAATTGAACATGAGGCAGAGAAGGTGGCTAGAATTGATCAAGGATTATGACTGTACCATTAACTATCATCCAGGAAAAGCAAATGTGGTGGCAGACGCTTTAAGTAGAAAAAAAAGGTTAAACATGATCATTTCATCCGAGGATTTGATCAAGGAATTTTTGAAGCTTGAAATAGAGGTCAGCATTTCAAGTATGTCTACAGATATGTTATATGCAATGTCTTTTCAACCAGAATTATTTGAAAAGATAAGAAGGTGTCAGGAAGAAGTAATGAGACATGAACAAGACAAGTTATTAGGAGAAGAGATAGGGAGTCAAAAGGATGATAAAGGGATATTAAGATTTTCTTCCAGAATATGGATGCCCACCGTGGCCGAGCTAAAAGATGAAATTCTTCGAGACACTCATAACTCCAGATATTCAATTCATCTCAGAAGTAGGAAGATGTACAGAGATTTAAGAGAAAAATTTTGGTGGCCAAGAATGAAGAAGAAGATTGCTGAATGGTTGAGTAAGTGCTACACTTGTCAACAAGTCAAAGCGGAACATCAAAGGCCCAGTGGACTGTTACAGCCATTGGACATTCCAGAATGGAAGTTGGAACATCTTGAAATGGATTTTGTAGTTGGATTACCGAAGACTAAGACAAACTGTGATGCTATTTGGGTTATTATTGATAGATTACCTAAGTCAGCGCATTTCCTTCCTATCAAAGAGAGATTCAAATTGGATAAATTTGTTTAGTTGTACCTGTTATGGATTAAAAAAACATGTATTTATTTATTTTGTATTCAATGTTAGAGTTTGATAAGCTTAGAGCTTTAATGGCCGCGCTTGTGTTTCATGGCTTCAATCTGCCATCACAAGATGCCTACGTACCTTGGCGTATGCCAAGGATCAAGCCAAAATATAGTTCTTGGTGATGCTTGCCCTCGGGGCTGTGGCGGTGAGAGCTCACCAAGGACGTAGTGACTTTCATGTCCTTCGAGTACTGAGTCTAAAATATCATTCCAGGTAATGGCCTCGTGGCTTGTAGGACGCCTTCGCGGTTTTACGATGCTTAAAGCTGTCTTCCAAAACATGGTTTCATGGTGGTGACGTCTGGAGCTCTTGTGTGGCGCCCTCCAAACCCGGGTCAGAAGTTTGGGGTCCACACACATACCTTAATTATAACCTGCTTATAACAATAATAAAGATAATAATAATATATGCAATGACCCTACTTACCAATCACCACGGACCGCAACAGGTTAAAGTATGCACACAAGGCAAACACACTAATATATTACAAACCATTCAAATTCCAACTATTTCAAATTCAAACTGAGTATTAAACATTATTACAAACTTTTACAAACTTAAATTATTCCAAAAGAAGCCTACTAGCTCAGCTTTCTCAACCTGAACCCCTAGCTCTCGCGCTGGACTGGGGATCCTCTTTACCAACTGGTTCCTTTTTAACTGGAAAGAATATAAACAACATCGCACGAATGAGCTAACTAGCTCAGCAAGTCACAATGACAAAACTGAGAATAATGATCATCAGGTGAATATGTTTATGATATCAAATGAACAATAGATTATGATTTAGAATTGGACATTATACTTTTAATTTAACAACCAAGGTTAGGCTGCTGATCAGTCACGCACTAACCCCGAGCAAGGCATACAACATTGCTCTAACTACTGGATCCAAGGCACACATTGGCCTAACTTGACCATTATATGGTCTGACCACGAATCTGGTCCACAATTTTATAAAAACAATCCAATTCTAACATAATAACAGAATATGCAATAATAAACAATAACCGAAATTATTAACAACAATAAATGTTTAACAATGAAAGGGTTTCAATCCTTGTAAGGATCAATAAGGCAATTTAAAAGCTTGGATGCTGGGTAATGAAAGAATTGGGTAACAAAGAAATCAACGTTTCAAGGTTTCAAGGATTCGATCTTTCAAAGTATAAGATACCATGGGTTGAGTATATAATAGTTCATTTCAGTGTTTGGTATTTAGTTTGTATGTATTTGTAGAGTAGTATCGTAGATTTGTGGTTCTTGTTTGGGTATACAATAATCAATGGATTAGAAAGAATATGATTTATGGCTCAAGGACAATAACTGAAATCAGGATTTAGGGTTCTGTGCTTCAAAGCACTTGCAATATCACAGGATTATCAAGTACTACACTATCTCGAGAAAGTTCAGAACACTTGCCTGGTATTAGCTTACTACACTGCACTCGCTTCCAATCACAACCGTTTTACTCCTCAACTATCTATTTCCCTTTCCTACGTCTTGCCTCTTCTGCTCACATATCATAAGCATCTATCAATAATTTACTCATGGAATTCTATTCAACATATACTTCTATCTACCCTTCATTTTACCCAAATCCGATTAACGAATTGAAAGTTATGCAATAATCAAGTAAACACCGAATATATAGACCGATAGTCAATTAACAAGTCACATGTAGCACATAATACATCACGTAATCAATGATATATTATTTATAAAGAAGTCTCAGGTCATAAATAGGCTTTCTGGTATTTAAAATAATTTTTAAAACATTTTTCGGAATTAAAACGGGTCGTTGGATCAATTTCGGGTTAATAAACAGGGTTCGGTTGGCCCATTCTGGCTCCGAAATAATTTTAGAATAATTATCGAGCCTTGGAAATAATTTAGAATAATATTTTAAAGCTTGAAACTATTTTTCAGAATTTTTAAATTATTTTTAAATAATTAAATCTAATTAAATAACTAATTAAAATTAATTAATAATTAATTAAATCAATTAATCAATTAATTTTCGAATTAATTGACCAATTAATCAATTATAAATTAACTGAAATTAATTAACTAATTAATTTAGATTTATTTGTGAATTAAAAATAATTTTCAGAATTAAAATAATAATTTTTAGAATTTTTAAAAATTAAAAACGAATTTTTATAATAAAAATAAATAGGAAATATGATTTTTAAACATTTTATAAACAGGAATCCTAAATTTGCAAAGTCTGGAAACTTCAGGGACCTAACTGTATCGTCCCCAAAAGTCCAGGGACCAAACTACAATTTTACACCCCGTCGCCGGAAAACAGTCGGGTTCGCCGGAGAACACTATTCCGACCTCCTCACCTTACCACAAGTTCCAGATCACATCTACAAATTACCAGGAATACAATCATGCAATCAAAACAACCTAACAATCCCTGAGTTGGCCGGAATTTGGCCGTGAAGTTTTCCAGTTTCCGGCGAACATCGGAAAACTTCAAAACACAACTCCCTTCTCTACAGACCTCGTTGGTTCATGAAACTTATACGACTAGATTGCAAATTTCACAGAGAATACAACCCACTATAACACAACATCAATCTATCACAGAATAAGAAACCCCCAAATTTCAATTAAGAACATTCATACGGGTTATAAACCCTAATTTTGAAATTCGAAAATTAAACCCACTTTTGAGCATGTTATTGAACTCCAAATCAGACGTATGACATATGAAAATCATCAGGAAAACAAGCTCTACAACATGCAATCATCAAATCATACAAACAATCATCCGAACAAAAATTCATATTTTTAATAAAATAAATTCGAAAATAAATAAATTTTTAGAAAAATAACATTGATTCCTATAGTGAAACAAAGCTCAGAATCTGATAGAACACCTCAAATCCTTCGTTTTGGTTACTCAAGCTTTGAAAACAGAGATCGGTAACGCCTTCGTTTTGCTGTTTGATTCTTAGAACAGTTTATGTAATTAGGGCTTTTCTCTGAAAATTATATAATTATCTGTCTGCAAATGATTTTGATACGAAATAAAATACGGTAAAAGGCTATTTATAATTACGGAAAATTAGTATCTTGTTGGATCATTCCCGATATAAAACGGTACGTTTATTTGTAAAAACTGATCCAAACGGTATCAGTTTTTGGGATAATTATCCAAATCAGTACAATTTGTACTGCGGTCTTGGTCTCAGTGCCTGGTTACACGTATTACGAAGTGATAATTGGGATAGTTTAATAAAAAGCTCCCGTTTGTCGAAAATACGGGTTTTATTGATTTACCGAAACGAATATTGTATCGAAAATGTTGCGCCGGGACCCGCGCAGGACAAACCGTAAGCCAGATCGAAAAAGTCGAAACATGGAATATGCTCGGAATATTACAATTAGGTTAGGAAGGAGTTCTCGAAAGAGTTTCGGGTTCCAAAAACGTAACAACGGTTGACGTCGGTTGGTTCCCGTTTTTATAAAATAGATTTTAATTACCCGGAAAAAGATTTTAGAAATTTCATATGATTCTTATAAATCCATAAACCAATATAAAAATAATTAGGAAGATATGACAATTATCTATATTTTATTTTGGACATATAAAAATTAAAATACTCAATTAATATTATTTTTGAATATTCAAGTACATATAACACTTAACAATTAGCTCATAGAATAGATACTGAACACACATAATAATTATATAATAGCAAAAATAATTAAACGATATATCCCGGATATTACATCCTTCCCCCCTTAAAAGGATTCTGTCCTCAGAATCTCTAAGAAAACAAATGAGGGTATTTTTCTCTCATATCACTTTCTAACTCCCAGGTTGACTCTTCAACCTTTGGGTTTCTCCACAATACTCTTACTAACTTTATCACTTTATTTCTTAATACTTTCTCCCTTTCCTCTAGAATCTCTATTGGACTCTCTACATATGATAAATCTGTTTGAAGTTCTATTGGCTCATATTCTATTATATGCCTGGAGTCTGGATTATATTTCTTAAGCATTGATATGTGAAAAACATTGTGAATGTGCTCCATGTGCGGAGGTAACGCCAACTCGTAAGCTACTTTGCCAATACGCTTTAGGATTTCAAAAGGTCCGACATATCTTGGGTTTAGCTTCCCTTTCTTCCCAAACCTCGTTAGTCCTTTCCACGGTGATACTTTCAATAATACCAAGCTTCCTTCTTCAAATTCCATGTCTTTTCTTGACTGGTTCGCATATTTCCTTTGACGATCTTGTGCAGCTATTAATCTTTTCTGGATAATTTCAACAACTTCCTTTGTCTGTTGCACCAATTCAGGTCCGAGTATTTTGCGTTCTCCTACTTCGTCCCAATATACTGGAGATGTACATTTGTGTCCATAAAGGGCTTCATAAGGTGGCATCCCAATACTGGCGTGATAACTGTTATTATAAGCAAACTCTACTAGGGGTAAATGCTCATCCCAACTTCCTTTGAAATCAATAGCACAAACACGTAGCATGTCCTCGATTGTCTGGATCGTTCTTTCACTTTGACCATCCGTTTGGGGGTGATAGGCCGTACTCATATTCAATCTTGTTCCCAAACATTCTTGAAAACTCTTCCAAAATCTTGAATTAAATCTTGGATCTCGATCAGATACAATAGACACTAGAACTCTATAACAAACTACGATCTCTTTCAAGTACATATGAACTAACTTATCGAGCGAAAATCTTTCATTTATAGGCAGAAAATGAGCTGACTTGGTAAGTCTATCTACTATAACCCAAATGGCATCATGATTAGCCCTTGTCCTTGGTAATCCAACTATGAAATCCATGGCAATATGTTCCCACTTCCACTCTGGAATCTCCAATGGCTGTAGCAATCCGCTTGGTCTCTGATGCTCCGCTTTAACTTTCTGACAGGTATAGCATTTGCTAACCCATTCCGTAATTTCCCTCTTCATATTTGGCCACCAATAATTCTTCTTTAAATCTCTATACATTTTGGTACTCCCTGGATGGATGGAATATCTTGAACTATGTGCTTCTTGTAAAATTTCATTTTTCAGGTCCGTTACTGGTGGAATCCAAATTCTTGAAGAAAACCTAAGAATACCTTGATCATCTTGTTGCGTGCATAATTCCTCACCTACCAAACTATTTATATCTTGATCCATTACCTCTTTCTGGCATTTCTTTATTTTCTCCAATAACACCGGTTGGAAAATCATACTGTACACTTTTGCTTCCTCAGGCTTGCAAATTCTAATCTCCAATTCCAATTTTTGAAATTCTTTATATATCTCTTAAGGTACGGATAATACATTTAACTTTTCCTTCCGACTTAACGCATCTGCTACAACGTTCGCCTTATCGGGATGATAATTAATCGAGCAATCATAATCTTTGATCAATTCTAACCATCTCATTTGTCTCATATTAAGTTCCTTCTGGGTAAATATATATTTCAAACTTTTGTGATCCGTGAAAATTTCACACTTTTCTCCATACAAATAATGTCTCCAAATCTTCAAAGCGAAAACTATAGCTGCTAACTCCAAATCATGAGTAGGGTACTTCTGTTCGTGTGGTTTCAATTGCCTTGACGCATACGCAATCACCTTGTCGTGCTGCATAAAAACACATCCTAATCCTTTGTAGGAAGCATCGCTATAAATTACGAAATTCCCTTGATCGTCTGGAAGTGACAAAACAGGTGTTGTGATTAATCTCCGCTTCAATTCGTGAAAACTTTCTTCGCACTTGTCATTCCATATAAACTTTTCATTCTTTCGTGTAAGCTTTGTCAATGGTGTTGCAATTCTTGATAAATTCTGAATGAATCGTCGATAATATCCTGCCAATCCCAAGAAACTTTTTACCTCAGTGGGTATTCTCGGTCTTTCCCAATTCGTAATTGCCTCGATCTTTGTTGGGTCCACTTTGATCCCTTCGTTACTGACTATATGTCCTAAGAACTGAACTTCCTGTAGCCAAAACTCACACTTCGACAATTTAGCATATAACTTCTTTTTCCTTAAAATCTCCAAAGTTGTCCTTAAATGTTCCGCATGATCCTCCTCCGTCTTTGAATAGATCAAAATATCGTCTATAAATACTATAACGAACTTGTCCAAATATTCTTTAAAAATTATGTTCATCAGGTCCATAAACGCTGCTGGGGCGTTGGTCAATCCAAAAGACATCACTAAAAACTCGTAATGCCCATACCTTGTTCTGAAAGCTGTCTTTAGTATATCTTCTGGTTTGATCTTTAGTTGATGATATCCCGATCTTAAATCGATTTTGGAGAAATACTTGGCTCCCTTCAATTGGTCAAACAAATCATCAATTCTGGGTAACGGATACTTATTCTTGATCGTCAACTTATTGAGCTCCCTATAGTCGATGCACAGTCTCATGCTTCCATCTTTCTTCTTAACAAATAATACCGGTGCACCCCACGGGGATACGCTAGGTCTAATTACTCCTTTCTCTAACAGCTCTTGTAATTGCTTTGCTAACTCTTTCATCTCATCGGGTGCCATTCTATACGGGGCCTTGGATACTGGTTCGGTTCCAGGTGCTAAGTCAATTGCAAATTCAATTTCTCTATCTGGAGGAAGTCCTGGTAACTCATCGGGAAATACATCTGGAAATTCATTTACAACTGGAATATCTTCAAGTTTTGCTGGCTCCTGACTTCTGTCGATCACATATGCTATGAAATGCTCACATCCTTGTCGTAGTAACTTCTTGGCTTGAATCATCGTTAAGAACTTCTTTACCTGCTTCTGTCCCTTGAACGTTACTATTCTTTCATCTGGCGTTTTCACCATTACTTTCTTATTTCGACAATCTATCTGAGCATCATGCTTAGATAACCAATCCATTCCTAATATAACGTCAAATTCTTCTAACTTAAACGGTATCAAATCTACACAAAACTTACTACCAGAAATCTCAATCTCACAATTCCCACAAACTTGGTTAATAGTTACTCGTTCTTGATTTGCTAATTCCACAGTCATTATTTCATTTAAATACCCAACTGGACAATTTAACTTACTAACAAAATCTTGTGAAACAAACGATCGAGTTGATCCCGAATCTATTAACACTTTGGCATATAAAGAGTTCACATTAAGCGTACCTGCCACGACATCCGTATCCTGGATCGCATCCTTCACCGACATGTCAAAAACTCTAGCCCTCAGAGTCTCATTCACTGTTGGGGTAGATCCCATAATCCTTAATGCATTACTGACTGGGGCTGGTGTCTTGCAATCCCTGGCCATATGTCCTGGCTTCCCACATTTAAAGCATGTAAATCCAATGGCTGGAACCTTCACTGCTGGATTCCGGATAGGCTGATCTTTATTTGCTGGCTCTCTTGCTGGCTGATTTCGGCACTCCCTCGAGTAGTGCCCTTTCTGGTTGCATTTAAAACATACCACATTTAACTTGTTACAAACTCCTCCATGCTTCTTTCCACATACTTGACAATCTGAAAAAGTTAATCTCAACTGATTCGGCTGATTCACATTAGCTGAACGATTGCCCTGGCCTCCGTCTCCTACATTTTGTCTCCTGAAATTAAATTTCTCCCTGGCTGAAACTCGCCCTTCTTAAAATTTGGAAACTTCCCTGTTTGTGACTGACCCTCACTTCCCTCAACTTTCCTTTTCTTGCTTTCCTTTTCTTTCTGGAACATCTCACTCTCTGTCTCTGCGATCATAGCTTTCTGTACAACCCCGGCATAGGTATCCAATTCAAAAATAGCTACCTTCCCTCTGATCCATGGCTTCAAGCCTTGCTGGAATCTCTTAGCTTTCTTTCTATCAGTATCAACATACGACGGCACATACCTTGACAATTCCTCAAACTTCCCCTCATAATCTGTTACCGACATGTTCCCTTGCTTTAATTCTAAAAACTTCAGCTCCATTTGATCCTGAACAAACTGAGGAAAATACTTTTCTAAAAACAACTCCTTAAACCTTTCCCAAGTAATAACATTTGTGCTTTCCAATGTTTTCACCATTTCCCACCAATAGGTGGCCTCATTCTTCAGATAGTAACTTGCAAATTTAACCTTCTGCTCCTCTTTCACTTTTACCAAGGCAAAAGCCTTCTCTATTTCCTTTAACCACACATTTGCTTCAATTGGCCTTAAGGAACCCTTGAATTCTGGTGGGTTTACTGCCTGAAAAGTTTTGAAAGTTACCTGGGGATTGGTCTGTCTCTGCTGTTGTTGTGCCAGGTGAACTGTTTGTTGGGCCAAGATTTGAAGAATCTGGGCTATTGCTGGGTCCATGGGTCCTGGGTTCACATTCTGGTTTATATCATTTTGGTTGTTATTGTTGGTTTCTTCATTTTGGGTGTTGGTGCGGGTATTTCTTCTGGGAGGCATTTTCTGTAAAGAATCAATCAATTTATTTAGCTTTTGAATCAAATCTTTGTATAAAAGAAAAGTTTTATGAACTAGAAATATCTCTTTTTTGAAAACAGTTGTAACTAAGTAAATTGCATGCTTCTTTACATAATATAAACAGTTATGGAAAATAGGGTACATGGTATCACGGGATATACTGGTGCAATAAATAAGGTAAAGTAAAACAGGTGCAATAAAATAAATGACAGTGTCGGAAAGGAAAAGGTACTGATATATAGATCAAAAGTTTTAGGTAGTACAAGCGTAAAGACGCTTCGAAAGTAAAAGCAAAAAGGGTACAACAACCTACTCACTAGTCAGCATCGCTAGTCTATAAATACAACTCAAAAGTGTTCTGATACACACTACACACTACTGTCCATACTACATAACCATAACAACACTGCTCAGCATCTCCATCTCAGAATCTCTAACTCATGGCAAATCTGGACCTCCTATCTCCTCAAGCTCTTCTAGGATCCACTTAGCCCACTCCACTAGGAAATCAGGGGTGATATCCTCATGTGTAGCCTCAGCAATCCTCACAGCAGCTATTCTGCGAAACTCCTGAAGCCTCTCCCTAAGTCGCCTCTCACCAAGTCGCCTCTCACCACTCCCCATCTCTCTGGTACGCATGATATGCAATAACTCCTGGATCTGACCCTGTAGGAATCGCTGCTCCATAAGGCAAGCCTCAAACTGATGATATGGAACAGGATAGGAAGAGAACTGGAAAGGTACTCCTGTGACTGAATGAGTAGTAAAGCCTGAATCAGCAGGTGGGGGTCCTCTAACAGGTGGCCTCATGCCTGGAGGTAGAATAGCCTGCAATGGTACGGGCTGCAACACCGGTGGAGGTAGAATAGCCAATGCTGGTGGAATAACAGGACGTGGATCCGATACTGGTGCTCCAACTGAAGGCTCTGAGTGATCAGCTAATACGGGAATAAAAGAGTCGGCCATCTCTGCTATCTGAAATCATATCATAATATAAGAATCTCGTACCACGACGCAAACTATACTAATACCGGTTATACCATAACACTCAACCTCTCGATGTTCTATCATCCTATACCTTACTTCTAATCCTATCCCTCTACCCATTCCCGTCAACCTAGGCTTGTGTCAGTGACTTATAACCTGTGGCTCTGATACCAAACCTGTGGCGCCCTCCAAACCCGGGTCAGAAGTTTGGGGTCCACACACACACCTTAATTATAACCTGCTTATAACAATAATAAAAATAATAATAATATATGCAATGACCCTACTTATCAATCACCACGGACCGCAACAGGTTAAAGTATGCACACAAGCCAAACACACTAATATATTACAAACCGTTCAAATCTCAACTATTTCAAATTCAAACTGAGTATTAAACATTATTACAAACTTTTACAAACTTAAATTATTCCAAAAGAAGCCTACTAGCTCAGCTTTCTCAACCTGAACCCCAAGCTCTCGCGCTGGACTGGGGATCCTCTTTACCAACTGGTTCCTTTTTAACTGGAAAGAATATAAACAACATCGCACGAATGAGCTAACTAGCTCAGCAAGTCACAATGACAAAATTGAGAATAATGATCATCAGGTGAATATGTTTATGATATCAAGTGAACAATGGATTATGATTTAGAATTGGACATTATACTTTTAATTTAAAAACCAAGGTTAGGCTGCTGATCAGTCACGCACTAACCCCGAGTAAGGCACACAACATTGCTCTAACTACTGGATCCAAGGCACACACTGGCCTAACTTGACCATTATATGGTCTGACCACAAATCTGGTCCACAATTTTATAAAAACAATCCAATACTAACATAATAACAGAATATGCAATAATAAACAATAACCGAAATCATTAACAACAATAAATGTTTAACAATGAAAGGGTTTCAATCCTTGTAAGGATCAATAAGGCAATTTAAAAGCTTGGATGCTGGGTAATGAAAGAATTGGATAACAAAGGAATGAACGTTTCAAGGTTTCAAGGATTCCATCTTTCAAAGTATAAGATACCATGGGTTGAGTATATAAAAGTTCATTTCAGTGTTTGGTATTTAGTTTGTATGTATTTATAGAGTAGTATCGTAGATTTGTGGTTCTTGTTTGGGTATACAATAATCAATGGATTAGAAAGAATATGATTCATGGCTCAAGGACAATAAATGAAATCAGGATTTAGGTTTCTGTGCTTCAAAGCACTTGCAATATCACAGGATTATCAAGTACTAAATATCTCGAGAAAGTTCAGAACACTTGCCTGGTATTAGCTTACTACACTGCACTCGCTTCCAATCACAACCGTTTTACTCCTCAACTACCTGTTTCCCTTTCCTACGTCTTGCCTCTTCTGCTCACATATCATAAGCATCTATCAATAATTTACTCATGGAATTCTATTCAACATATACTTCTATCTACCCTTCGTTTTACCCAAATCCGATTAACGGATTGAAAGTTATGCAATAATCAAGTAAACACTGAATATATAGACCGATAGTCAATTAACAAGTCACATGTAGCACATAATACATCACGTAATCAATGATATATTATCTATAAAGAAGTCTCGGGTCATAAATAGGCTTTCTGATATTTAAAATGATTTTTAAAACATTTTTCGAAATTAAAACGGGTCGTTGGATCAATTTCGGGTTAATAAACAGGGTTCGGTTGGCCCATTCTGGCTCCGAAATAATTTTAGAATAATTATCGAGCCTTGGAAATAATTTAGAATAATATTTTAAAGCTCGAAACTATTTTTCAGAATTTTTAAATCATTTTTAAATAATTAAATCTAATTAAATAACTAATTAAAATCAATTAATAATTAATTAAATCAATAAATCAATTAATTTTTGAATTAATTGACCAATTAATCAATTATAAATTAATTGAAATTAATTAACTAATTAATTTAGATTTATTTGTGAATTTTTCAGAATTAAAATAATAATTTTTAGAATTTTCAAAAATTAAAAACGAATTTTTATAATAAAAATAAATAGGAAATATGATTTTTAAACATTTTATAAACAGGAATCCTAAATTTGCAAAGTCTGGAAACTTCAGGGACCTAACTGTATCGTCCCCAAAAGTCCAGGGACCAAACTGCAATTTTACACCCCATCGCCGGAAAACAGTCGGGTTCGCCGGAGAACACGATTCCGACCTCCTCACCTTACCACAAGCTCCAGATCACATCTACAAATTACCAGGAATACAATCATGCAATCAAAACAACCTAACAATCCCTGAGTTGGCCGGAATTTGGCCGTGAAGTTTTCCAGTTTCCGGCGAACATCGGAAAACTTCAAAACACAACTCCCTTCTCTACAGACCTCGTTGGTTCATGAAACTTATACGACTAGATTGCAAATTTCCCAGAGAACACAACCCACTATAACACAACATCAATCTATCACAGAATAAGAAACCCCCAAATTTCAATTAAGAACATTCATACGGGTTATAAACCCTAATTTTGAAATTCGAAAATTAAACCCACTTTTGAGCATGTTATTGAACTCCAAATCAGACGTATGACATATGAAAATCATCAGGAAAACAAGCTCTACAACATGCAATCATCAAATCATACAAACAATCATCCGAACAAAAATTCATATTTTTAATAAAATAAATTCGAAAATAAATAAATTTTTAGAAAAATAACCTTGATTTCTGCAGTGAAACAAAGCTCAGAATCTGATAGAACACCTCAAATCCTTCATTTTGGTTACTCAAGCTTTGAAAACAGAGATCGGTAACGCCTTCGTTTTGCTGTTTGATTCTTAGAACAGTTTATGTAATTAGGGATTTTCTCTGAAAATTATATAATTATCTGTCTACAAATGATTTTGATACGAAATAAAATACGGTAAAGGCTATTTATAATTACGAAAAATTAGTATCCCGTTGGATCATTCCCGATATGAAACGGTATGTTTATTTGTAAAAACTGATCCAAACGGTATCGGTTTTCGGGATAATTATCCAAATCAGTACAATTTATACTGCGGTCATGGTCTCAGCGCCTGGTTACACGTATTACGAAGTGATAATTGGGATAGTTTAATAAAAAGCTCCCATTTATCGAAAATACGGGTTTTATTAATTTATCGAAACGAATATTGTATCGAAAATGTTGCGCCGGGACCCGCGCAGGACAAACCGTAAGCCGGATCGAAAAAGTCGAAACATGGAATATGCTCGGAATATTACAATTAGGTTAGGAAGGAGTTCTCGAAAGAGTTTCGGGTTCCAAAAACGTAACAACGGTTGACATCGGTTGGTTCCCGTTTTTATAAAATTGATTTTAATTACCCGGAAAAAGATTTTAGAAATTTCATATGATTCTTATAAATCCATAAACCAACATAAAAATAATTAGGAAGATATGACAATTATCTATATTTTATTTTGGACATATAAAAATTAAAATACTCAATTAATATTATTTTTGAATATTCAAGTACAGATAACACTTAACAATTAGCTCATAGAATAGATACTGAACACACATAATAATTATATAATAGCAAAAATAATTACACAATATATCCCGGATATTACATCTTGTCCCCAAAATGTTATGCTGAAGTTGAAGGGGTAAGACCCTTTATATAGACGTTAAGAGTCTAGGAATTAGGGTAGAATTGGGTAACTTGATGGGCAAGTCTCCACCTCTGATTGGACTTTGGAGTACTAGAAAGCAGGAATTAGTTTTCTTTTGAATTTAGGTTGTTTGGAGGCTACTTCTTGTAGAAGTAGTTACTTATTTAAACATATTTATTGGGCTATTTAATTATCCCCCTTATTAATTACGAAATTAATAAATAATAGGACTTTAGGCCTCATTAACTAGGATTTTCCCTTTGACTAAATCGGGTCTGATTAATGCGATATTAACTTCGCAATTAGGGTTTTTTTTATTCCCTATCATTTGCCCCCCCAACTTTCGGGAAACACACTCAATATTTCGTAGAAGTTAAGTTATCTCTTACCCTATCAGGGGTATCGTTTTTAGCGTAAAGTGTTGAGTGACCTACACATTTACAACGATTTGCCTTATCCGAGGCTTCAGGATATTTTATGGAATTTTCATAATTTTCCATACTCATTTTCTTACCTTGATCCTATATTTAGGAATTTTCTAGTATTTTTCCTTTAATTTTCGGGGATTATCTCATACTCACAAGTTTTTTTTTCTAAATTTTTAAGAATTTTTTCGTACCTCCAGGTATTTTTCCTAATTTTCCCAATATTTTAGGAATTATTACGTACCTCAGCGTATTTTCCGTAATTTTTCCTAATATTTTATGAATTTTTCTGTACCTCCAGGTATTTTTCGTGATTTTTCCTAATAATTTAGGATTTTTTTCTATACCTCCAGGTATTTTCCGTGATTTTTCCTAATAATTTAAGATTTTTTCTATACCTCAAGATTTTTTTCGTAATTTTTCCTAATAATTTAGGAATTTTTCTACACCTTCAATTATTTTTCTTAATTTCTAGGAATTTTCCTTAATTTTTTGAGAATTTTCCTTAATTTCCAGGAATTTTCCTTAATTTTCTGGGAATTTTCCATAATTTCCAGGGATCTTCCTTAATTTTCCGGGAATTTTCCTTAATTTATGGAATTTTTCCTTAATTTTTGGAATTTTTCAATAATTTCTGTTTTTTTTTTAAATTTCGACCAGGAATCCATTCGTTCAGGATCCTGGTCGAATTATGGTCCCATAGTGTCTGGTCGAAGCTACTTTCGGTCAGGATGATTCCTGACCGAATTCGGCAAGGACCTCGAGTTGACCCCGTGTTTTTGACCGAATTAAGGCCCCATATTTTCTGGTCGAAGCTACTTTCGGTTAGGACGATTCGATCAGGATCCTGACCCCTTGGATCAGGATTCTGATCCTTGGCCAAACGATTCACAATTTAGATCAGGAATCCTGACCCCTTGGATCAGGATTCTGACCCCTAGTCGAACGATTCTCAATTTAGATCAGGATTCATAACCCCTTGGATCAGGATTCTGACCCCTTGGACCAGGATTCACAATTTAGATCAGGAATCCTGACCTCTTGGATCAGGATTCAGACCCCTTGGACCAGGATTCACAATTTAGACCACGAATCCTGACCTCTTGGATCAGGATTCTGACCCCTTAGACCAGGATTCATAATTTAGATCAGGAATCTTGACCTCTTGGATCAAGATTCCAACCCCTTGGACCCCGAGTCCTAAATCTTAGATCGAGAATCCCCAATTACGAGCTACAAGCCTTTCAACAGTCATAACTTTGTGCTCGTTTTCCTCATTTGAGCATATAATATATCAAATCAAAGCTTATTCTGGGCTCTAACTTATAATAGCATTCTCCTCTTACCACTTACAATCCTTGATTCTTTAATTGGATAAAATCATGGCTCTACGAGTGTTTGCTTGGACGAAACGTGCCTTCTCCTTGCCTTCAACTGGATTGAACGTGGCCTCTAAGAGCCCTCCACTTTCTTTTTCCTTAGTTCATCTGACTAAGTGTGTTCTCTTATTTGGATGCTCAATTTAATTAAACACCCAGGTTTAAAGTGTGTCAAGTATAAATACCTCCTTTTTTTTAAAACATTTTCAAGCTTGTAGGAGCCTCATCTTAATTCTATTTTTGACTATATGCGGCTCTTCGAACCATGGGATTCCATTCCTGCCCAACTCCAGATGCATTAATCTCTCTACGGATTAATGTCCATTGTCAACAAAATCATTATTTTACTTCTTGCGTTATTAGAAACTTATATTTGATTCTCAACAATCCCGGTTTTAGCTTAATCAAATTTAGAGCATGTGTCATGTCTTCTTTCGTTCTTCTCAGGCTCAAAGGTCCCGGCCCTTGGGATGGAGTGATTCCAAATGGCATTCCAACCTTATCTTTGTAGGTTAGCAAGATTGACATAACTCCTGCATTTACTTTGTAAGTGGCACGATTCACCCCTGATATGGGAAGTAGATAGTCTGCTGAAGCATTTCTCGAATATTCGGTCCTCTTCTTCAGTCCATTAAAGACTATTCACATGGCCATCTTGGCTTGCTTATTTACTTTGGACAAGCATGAAGTAGGAATCACAGTTATTCTCCTCATAATTGTTTGTTTGTATTTTTTAAATCCTTGTTGCTGAGCTGATGTTCATCATCCGCCACTGAGATTCACGGAAGTCCATGTTCGTGTACCACACTTTCTCACAAAAATTATGTTACTTTCTTGGTGGTTATCATAGCTATGTGTTTAGCCTCAATCCACCTCCTGAAGTAACTTATGGTTACTATTAGGAACTGCCTTTGGGTGTTGGCTATGTGCGCGCTTCATCTGCCAGCATCTCTAACAGATATAATCTAAATAGGATACGTTTTGAGCGACAACCTTGCCCCTGAGTGTAGCCTATGGTTCTTCTCATGTATTTACTTCAAGTCTAACTCCATTTTTTGAGGTTTAGGGCATTTTAAGTAAGGAATCACGAACTAATTTTTACATAAAGTCTTTACAATCAAATTGAAGCTCCAAATCTTTTCCAGCATTTTTCATGCTCCCATGGTATCGGTGGGTCACCGACTAGTTTCGGATTGAGTCACCTAGGAAACTTGTCCTCACACGTATCGGTGCTATCAGTTTGTATTATTTTTTGGGTCTTCATGACTTAGAAGTAAAAACTTCCCGTGTAACTTTCTATTTCCTAGGCAACGGCCTTCATGGTTTCCTCCATCGGGATATAGCCCTTATTAAATTGAGTCATGGCTTCACAAGTTTCTCATATTTTATTGGTGTCCCATGCTTTATTTTGAATTCCCCATTTACTTTGAGAAATCATCAACATTGAGTCTCCACAAACTTTTGAAGTTCTTGATCCTCGGGGTTTTAGCTGAGACAATCATGGCCACCAAGGCCTCATACTTGTCTTCATTGTTCATCATTTGAGAAATCCAATATCAGGAAAAATTCTATCATAGATCTATCATGATCTTGCACTACTTATTTTTGTTTTTGACTATCCATCAAAATAGAGAACCGAATATCACTTGAGTATCATCTCTTTCCCTCGTTGACATATTTCCTTGCCCTCACGGGGTATCTCTTCCTGCCCCCGACTTTCTTGGTTGTCAATAGGGCATTCAATTATGAAGTCAGTGAAATCCTGAACCTTAAACACGGTTCTTGTTTATACTGAATTCTCCAGGCTTAGTTGTCCACTTAAACAACCTTCCACTAGTCTCAGGGTTGTGCATTCTGCCCCCTGGGGGATATTTTTTTAATTTACATACTTGGAAATACAATTTAATTTCCTCGCATCGTGGTCATGGTTAATGCTGGACTTCTCAATACTGAAGTTATTCACATAAAACTTCACTATCCTATTAGGTGGGTTGCTGAACCTCCATGTCTTTTCTCATGGGGACAAATCTCAATTACGGAATTGAGTTTTCCATGTATAGATTCGGTACCTTTTCGGGTGTTCCGGTTAACTGCTTCTTTAATTCCTCAAAGATTACCTTTCTTTTATCAGTCCATAAAGAGTCCTTTACATTATTCCATGCCATGAAGAAGGGCAAACACTTGTCACTGTGTTTAAAGATGAATCTCTCCTAAATTGCACTCTTTAGCTTCTCTATGTTCTTAATGAAAGATGAAGGTTCCATAACCAGGATTCTTATCAACATTGGCCTTGATTCTCCACTTGGAGATATGCCCAAAAATTTCCAGATCCTACCTCGAAGGCACACCTTGTAGGATTTAACATCATCTTGTTGTGCATCAGCACTTCAAATACCTCTCGGAGGTGTTTTATGTATTTTGCCTTTTCTAGGCTCTTAATTTTATTATACCACAGACTCTCATGGTCTTTCAATAGAGATGCTCAAAAAATTTTACTTTCTAACCTTTGGTAGGTGGCATCTGATTTCTCAAAATAAAAGCAGCAGAAAGATACATAATATTACAAAGTTAGTGATGAGTGGTAACTTAGGAATGTCGTCTTTATAATTAGCTTACTGTTTTGTGGTTTCTCTCCTGCTAAGGGCAAAAATTCCTTTTCATTTTCCTCACTATACTCGGGTTACCATCATTATCGAGTTTATATGTAACCAACTCAGGATCAAATTCAGGCTTATCATCTTATTTGGTTGTTCAGGTGATAAATGGATAAGAATCATATCTGTTATTGGATTTCCTCATTGCTCATTGGTCTTACGTAATTCCATGTCTTCTTTTGGGAGGACCTGCCCCCCGACTCAGTTGGGCCTTTAATCGTGACAAAATATCATAAAAGGCAAGTTGGGAATCAGCAGGTCCCATTTGCCAAGAATCTTTCAGAGTTTTATATCATAGTGTGACGATCATCGGGTCTTCATGGAGGAATTTCATCCCTTCCAAATTAGAATCATCAAAGTTAGTGGCAATTTCCATTGTCGCTCCTTATGGTGTACTACCTTTCGGGAAAAGGTTTTCATTAAGCTTCTTGAAGTCCCATCGGTCATTAGTCTTCTAAAGATCATTTTGATAACTAGCACTTGGGGATGCATGCTTCTCTGGGTTATCTTGTTCTCCCCTCTTATTCTTTATAATATTTCACTCTATTGCTTCCTTCACTATCTTGGTAAACCTGTTCGGTATTCCTCTCTAGACTAGGAACATAATTGTATCCCTTAGCTGATGGCAATCATCGATGTCCTCTTCATGAAATCGTGAATACAAATTCTTGTTCCTCTATTTAGGGTTGACGCGCAGTGGCTTTAGCCATCGACCATTTGATCTTTTCATGTTTATCCAGATTCGGCTTCTTGGAGCCTTAAAACGTGCATACTTGGTGAACTTTGTTTCTCTGTTGTTCTTTTTCGGGGGAGAGTCTCCATCAGGGATACTTATCATTAGCATCACACCTTTGATCCTTCTTCTGCTTCAAGTTGTTATCTTCATCGCCTCCTATCAGGGGCCAAATTCTTGTTCATGCTGTGTATTTTTGCCTTCCTACTGTTGCAACTTGTGTATGATTTTCATATTGGTTTCAGTTAATGATAACTTAAAGTTAACATCTCAGGCTCCTTGTTGGACTATCATTGACATCTCAGGCTACTTTAAGTTAATGATAACTTAAAGTATACTATATATGGTGATCAGGGATTTTCTTTGAATCGGTTTAGGTCATACAAAGATTCTGTTTAACCTCGTTTCATGTTCATGGGGGATGGAAAATAGCTTATGCACTCTTGGACCATTGTCGAGTCATGCCCCCCGGGATTTAAGAAAATGTCAGCACTTTATAAATCATGCATCGGCTGTTGTAGTAAAGAGTTTGAAAATTTTCCTACATGGTTATCCGGATTACTGAATACATCATACACCCAGATTGGGGTACCTTCAGCTTCCTTGAAATATAGGTATATGTAGTTTCTTTCGTAAAAAGATACGTTGGGTCATTCAGGCCTTCAAGGGGCATTAAATCTTTGGGATCAACCCTTAGAATCTCCGTCTTTCTTTTTCATGGAAGGCCATTCAAACCAACTATACCGGGGAATCAACCCTTGGGGCTCCAAGCTTTCCAAATTTTGCACGTAATCGATTTTGTTGTTCCCTTTTCAGGTTTCTTTTCCTCCATTAAATCATGAGTTTGATGAAAAAGAAATTCACTTATTATCATCCTAAGCTTTCGGCCATCGAGGCTTGGGACATCCTTCTTCAGTCGGTCACTTCCTGGACGTCACCTTCTTGGAGTGACATCCTTATCACTTCATATTTCATCATCCTATATACAGGGACTGGAATAATCACAAATTTGGTCATTGATGGGCTTCAATCCTTGAATATAAGGGGGTGTACAGCCTTTGCAAGGTTGATTTTGAATTCTGCTTCCTTGGTCATAATCCTTAAATCCATATCCGGATCATCCATGGTTTGGGAAATGAGAACATTGGTAGAGCTAATGTCTCAACTACCATCTGAAATTGGGGATTCGACCCTTAAACTTAAGGATTAATTCTATCTTTTGAACTTGAGGATCTTAAATCTTCCCTTCGGGTTAAGATTGGGTGTTGGCCTAATGCATCTCCAAACTTGTTAAATCTTGTTGATGTGCTCCTCATGAGCTCGAATTCGTTTTTGCAATGGTTTGAGGAATCACCCCTTCGTGCCCTCGAGACTGGGAAAGTATTCTGACAACGGGCTCTTTGATTGGTCAGCTCCTTCTTGGCTTTATCTCCTTACCAGACGAATGATCACTGTCTTAGGTATTGGGATAAAAGAAATCTCTGACTCATTTACGAATGGGGATCAGCCCTTGAAAATACCAGAATTCATACTCCTAATGCGGTCAACGCCGAAGTTTTCTCTAATCAGGTGGGTTAGTGTTCCTCCTAGATGAAAACATAATTGTTAACATCTGAAATACGATTGGGGATTCATCCCTTGGTTTTCCACTCCTTGAGATTGGGTATCAGTCCTTTGAATCAGCGTTCGAGTCATAAGGAATCCCATTATTATGGGACCGAATTCTTGATTTTATGATTGAGAGTTGTGGTACTCCAATGATGGAAGCTACAACTTGAGTTGTGGCTGGTAGATCTTGATTGCTTCATGATTCCAAATCTTATTGGGGTTTTCGGATGTGTGCTTCATGAGCACAGATCCTCTTCCTTATGATTTTGGAATTCATCCTTTCACATCTTCGGGGCTAAAAATGCCCTTTGACAATAGGTTCCTTAATCGGCTGCACCCTTTTTGGGGCGATCTCCTTTTCATATGAACGATCACTATCCTTGATATGGGGATCATAGAAATCATAACTTCTTCCTTCAATAAGGTTTAGCCCTAACAAATGCTGATGTTCGTACTCCTCATATACTCAGTCTTGCGTTCCTCCTCAAAATTTTACATCCCATAAGGTGGGTGATCATTCACCCTTGAGGCAAGCATAATTATTAACATCTGAAATTCGGGTGCTCATTAGTGAGAGTACATCTATAGTTTGGGACTCTTCCCTTGATTCCTCATCCCCTAGAATTAGAGACCATTTTTTGGATCAGTAGTTGGGTAATGGGGATCTCCATCTCTCAGAGATCAATTCCTAGGATATTGAGGTTTCACTGTGGAGAAATCTCAATAATGGATGCGACGTTGCGTATTTTAGCAGGTGGTTTCTCGGTGCTTCTTCGTGCTTTCGTGGTTGTCGTCTTCTTCCCACAGACGGCGCCAAATGTTATGGATAAAAAACATGTATATATTCATTTCGTGTATTCAATGTTAGGGTTTGATAAGCTTCGAGCTTTAATGGCTACACTTGTGTTTCGTGGCTTGAATCTGCCCTCACAAGATGCCTACGTACCTTGGCGTATGCCAAGGATCAAGCCAAAATGTAGTTCTTTGTGATGGTTGCCCTCGGGGCTATGGCAGCGAGAGCTCACCAAGGATGTAGTGACTTTCATGTCCTTTGGGTACTGAGTCTAAAACATCATTCCAGGTAATGGCCTCGTGGCTTGTAGGACGCCTTCGCGGTTTTACGATGCTTAAAGTTGTCTTCCAAAACATGGTTTCATGGTGGTGACATCTGGAGCTCTTGTCCCCAAAACATTCTACTTAAGTTGAAAGGGTAAGACCCTTTATATAGATATTAAGAGTCTAGGAATTAGGGTAGAACTGGGTGACTTGATGGGCAAGTCTCCACCTCTGATTAGACTTTGGAGTCCTAGAAAGTAAGAATTAGTGTCCTTCTGAATTTAGGTTGCTTGGAGGCTACTTCTTATAGAAGTAGTTACTTATTTGAACAAATTATTGGGTTGTTTAATTATCCCCCTTATTAAATATGAAATTAATAAATAATTAGGACTTTAGGCCTCATTAACTGGGATTTTCCCTTTGACCAAATCAAGTCTGATTAATGCAGGGTTATTTTTATTCCCTATCAATACCTGAAGGAAATTGTGGTTCGACATGGAGTTCCAGTATCCATAGTTTCAGATAGAGGTCCTCGATTTAATTCAAGATTTTGTAGAAGTTTTCAAGATTATCTCTGAATAAAGTTGAATATGAGTATCGCGTATCATCCAAAGACAGATGGTCAAAGTGAAAGGACAATTCAGACTATTGAAGACACGTTAAGAGTATGTGCGTTAGATTTTGAAGGAAGTTGGGATGAACATTTGCCATTGGCTGAATTCTCTTACAATAACAGTCATCATGCCAGTATTAGAATGCCGCCATACGAAGCCTTGTACGGAAGAAGATGCAGATCCCCAATTTGTTGGGTTGAATTTGGTGAAAGAAGATTTTAGGTCCTGAATTGATCCAGCAGACAAAAAAAAGGGTGGAACTCATTTGGAAAAGATTAGTGGCAGCTCAAGATCATCAACGCAAAATGCTGGTCCTGCCAGAAAGGATCATAGAATTTGAAGTTGGAGAAGTAGTGATATTAAAGATTTCACCTTGGAAGAGTTTATCCGGATTTGGGAAGAAAGGAAAGCTGAGTTCGCGTTATGTTAGCCCTTTTGAGATTTTGAGGCATGTGGGAAAGGTCGCTTACGAGCTAGCCTTACCACCACACATACAACATATCCACAACGTGTTCCGTGTGTCAATATTGAAGCGTTATTTGCCTGATTCGAATCATGTGATTGAATATGAGATAATCGAGACTCAGCCAGATTTGTCTTTTGTAGAGCGACCGGTATATACTTTAGACCAACAGGATAGAGTGCTTAGGAATAAGTCAGTGTCCTTAGTACGAGTCTTGTGGAGGAATCCCAAGGTTGAAGAGTCGACCTGGGAGTTGGAAAGCAAAATGCGAGCCAGGTATCCTCACTTGTTTTCCTAAGTTGATTTTGAGGACAGAATCATGTTAAGGGGGGAAGGATGTAATATCCGGGAAAATTATGTGAATATTTTATGGAAAATAAATAAATATTATGTGTTTTCTATAATTTTAAAATGTTCATTTTCCATTATATGACATGCAGTAGTTGTTATTTGTGGTCCCGTGTGGACCGGAAATTTTTTCGATTAATTGTTATGTGTTTTAAAATACATTTATATGAATCGATCCGCAATCTGGATGCGTATTTAGTTGCGTTTTTATCGAGGTACTTGTTTTGTCTTGATTTAAGTGCATTTGCATGCATTATATGTGTTTTCGGGGTTTTCTGTTAATTTAGCAATTGTTTCGGTTTCTCAAAAATAAAAGGACTGGGAACCCACCGGTACGTCAAGGCCCACAAAATTCATATTTTTATTTTTATAAAATCATACATATTTCAAATATCCATTATCTTTGCATTTTTAAATTATTCATAATATTTGTGAAATTTTGGCATAAATTTTACATTTATTTGATTTAAAAATCATTCCCCATAATTATTATTTTTGGGCCTAATTATTTTAATTTGGGGATAAAACACCCTTAATTTAGTTTGGGTATTTATTTTTCTAAAAATATAAATAGCTGCAAAAATTCATTTTTATTCATTTTTATCAAAAATTCAAAAAATAAGAAAATAGAAAACTAAATTTTGGGGGGTATAATTCATTCTTGAACAAATAATCAATGATTTTGGGAGGTTTAGGAATCCAATATTGATATTCTATATACCAAATTAATCCTATCATTGAGCCCGTTCTTTTGATTCCACTTTCATCAATCGAGGTGATCTATTTGTGAAATTCAATTTTTGGTATTCTTGAGTCGCTTTTGGTTTTTGATTTCTGATGATTGTTGGTTGATTTTTATGATTTCAGTAGATTCATGGGCTCGTTTAGAATCAGTTCATATATTTACTTGAATTATTTGAGTCTCAAATTAGTGAGTCGAGTTTTTATGTTTTTCCATTTATTTATTTAGATTTTCTGGATTCTAGATGTTCTTGTGGTTAATTTGATTGATTGGAATAGATTGTGGATCAGCTGAGCTTCGATTTGATATATGAATTGTTGATTTTGGTTAAGGAATGGCCGAACTCCGTTTTTCGCCGGAAAATCGACGTGGGTTCGATTACTTTGATCGGATATTGAGTTCTGGTATTGCTATGTTGATGTTAGAATCCTTTTCGAGTTTTGGTTATGATTTAGATCGTTTTGATATTAAAATCAGATGGTTTTAGTTGAGTTTGGGGGTATGGCTCGTCGGAAGTCCACCGGAACTCGGCCGGAATTTGGAAAATTTCCCGAAACCGGGGAGTTGTCTGTCGTGTTCCTCGTGAGTCCGGCGAGACTTCTTCCTCTGCAACCACCATTCGATCTTCTTAGACCAAGATTTAGTTGTAAAAAGTATTTCTGTAATTTTTTTAAAAAAATTTATTTAGAATTTTTTTTCTATTTTAAAAAATAATTTCTTTTAATTCTAAAAATTATTCAGTTATTATTTTTAAATTCTAAAAATTATTTAGTTAATTATTTTATATTCCAATTTTTTTCTTTTATTAATTTCAAAAATCTAATTTGATTTAATTAGTAATGATTTATTTTAGTTAATTATTTATGGACTTAATTATTTAATCAATTAATTTTATTTATAAATAGTTAAATAAGATAATTATTTATAATTAATTCAAATAATTCCTAAAAATTAATTTTTTAGCTTTTAAAAATTATATTTAAGTATTTAATAATCAAATAATAATATAATTAATTGATTTATTCTTATTTTATTCGTAATAAATAATCCGTTCGTCCGTTTAATACGCAACGAACGCGTCTAGACTCAGAAAAATATTCCGCTTTCAAAAAAAAATACTTCTGAGACCTAATTTCTTTTGCATTGAAAGGTAGTTTGATTTGCTAGTCATTTAGAGTCGATTATTGACCGGGAAATTCTATTTTTGACCTGATTTCAATTCTAAACGTACCGAGTCTTATCATTTGACGATCTGACTTATGTATTACATGAATTATGTGATTACGTATTATATGAGTGACATGATTATGTTTTATGTGATATGCATGCTACCTATTTACAGTTTTAAATGCCATGATTAGATATAAACGATTGGGTAGACGTCGAGACGTATAGTTACGTCAATTGAGTTTGGTTTTGTTAATTGAGATAGTACTTTGGTTTATAGAATCGAGTGGAAAGGAGCGCAGTCAGGTGTAGACTGAGTTGGTAGCCAGCAGTTATAAGCCGAGGTTATAGTGAAAGGTTATCGAGCATACCAGGCAAGATTTCTGTACTATTCTAATTTCAGAATAGTCATCATTTTACTTATCAGATTGTTTAATTATAATCATGTAAGTATTTTCGACTCTCCTTGTGACATATTGCAACTTTTCTCGTCTATTTTAAATTCAGAATAGTGAATTACTTTATTTATTCTTATACCAGGCAAGTATTCCTACACTATTCTAATTCCGGAATAGCTTAATGTTTTACATATTCAAAATATTAGAATTGTTTATAAATAGTCTCGTGATGCGTTACATACAAACAACCAGTGATTTATTGAGATCTTTTCATTCTAGTAATTGTACTGCTAGAAGAAACCTCTCATTTGATAGATAGTGAATAACTATGATATCCAGATATACTCTATATAGTGGAACTTTGTGATGAGATTAGCAAATGACTGTTTGTTCTAGTTATTTCGCCATTAGTTGTTGCGGTTACTTCGGACCATGTGAAATGGGGAGTTAAATTAATAAAGATGGCATTGATACGACTCCTTTAATCAAAGTTATTTTGTGAATTGGTTACTATTTAGTGTAAGAGGCTGAGGCGCCGGTCTAGCGTGAACTATTATATGAAAGTGTAATATATTGCAAGGCGAATATATGCCCTTTTGTGGATATCCTATAGGTACGTTATGGTTGCGTGATGCCGATACCAATATTTACGGTATGGTTGCGGGATATAGGTTTTGTTTCATGACTGATCATCAGGAACAACATAGTGCATAATTTTTTTTATTGAAAATGTCACTTAAACATTAAAGCTTATATTAGCTTCTGGTTTTACTCAGATATTATTGTTGTTGTTCAATTATAAGCTATATACTGCTTGCAGAGCAATTCTTTCACTCATACTTGTTTATTATTCAGATCTTTCAGCTAAGTCAGAGCAGTCCTGAGTTCCAGGTTTCACCAGGAGTTGTGTGCTTGTAAATAATTTGGTGTGTTTTTCCAGGTAGACTGTTTTGGGATGTTTTAGTAGTCTAGAGGTTTGTAATAAAATTTAAATAATTTGTAAAACTAAATAGACTTATGGATTGTATTAACATTTGGTTTGTATTAGTGGCTGTTTTATACTATAACCTGTGATCAATCCAGTTCCATGCAAGATGTCATATTTTTTTATTTTATTCCGCTGTGCATATTATATTATAGTTTATCGGTCAATAACTCCCAACTCTAGACCCCGGATTTGAGGGTGTAACAAAATGCAACAAAGTTCTTTCATGCTTTTCTCGGAGGTCTGTGAAGTGGCCCTTTCACCTGATCAGGTAAAATAAGCTTTAGTCATTTTTCCAATGAGACAAAGTTCGCATCTTTCGTATGATTCAAAATCAAACTTATCCAAGTATTCATCTATATGTAACTCAGAAATGCGTTTCTCATTAATATGGCTTAATGACAATGCTAGAGGTAATGTTTGATTTGAGTCAACTTAGAACATATAAATTGTTAACTAATTGTGCAACATTATAAGTCTTATCATTGAAATAGTATAAACAACTATTGTTTATTTAATTAAAATGAAAACCTTTCTTGTCCTGACAAGAAATTGACTTAATGTATCCGCTAAAGGCAGGCACGTAATAACAATTTATCAAGTTCTCAATCTCGCCTTATGGGCAATATTAGGTATCGAGTTCCTTCAACTAGAGCAAAAACTTTTGCTCCAATTCTAACCCTATACCTAAAGCTTGACCATTTCTAGTCTTCTTCTTTAGATCTTCCAAATAAGCTCGACAATTTAAGTTCCATTCATCCAGTTATTTCCACAGAAATGACAATCATCTCCTTTAGCAACACCACTATCAGGCTTCAAAAGCCCTTTGGGATTGGACTTTGGTTTGACACCGAATAAGATCAAATCGTCACCTTGCATTTCCACTTTCCTTTCCCATTTGCATTCCATGTGTACATCATCAATATGGACGTAATTCGTGCCTTTACCGTGTTATTTTCAGCAGTTATAAACATGTTTAACAACTTAGTGAGTATTCTGTCTATCTTATTCCTTTTGTTCTTAACAAACTGAGAATAGAAGTTGTTCAGTGATCGTTTGATCAAATCAAGCTGAGTCTCTAGACCATTCTTGAAACCCAAAATATCAAGGTACATATGCCTATCACCTTTTGAATATGTGGTCCAACCGGATATGATTATCCCATTAATGCAAAAGTATGGTGTCTTATTATTGTCAAATCTTTCTAACGAGCCTATCCTTCAAACATCTTTTGAAGGTGCTCAATCATATCATAAGCATCATAATGCTCTTGTTGCTTTTAAAGCTCAACACTCATAATTACAAGCATGAGACATGAAACATCAGTTGCATAATTAATTTGCTTCTGGTAAGCATTTTGTTCTGTACATGTTTCATTCTCAACAAGAAGAAATAAGGGAGGGGTTTGAGTGACATCCTTGAACCCGAGGAAAATCCTCAAGTTCCCATGTCAATCGAGGAAATTATTTCATGTCAGCTTGTCCTTCTCAAGGACTATTACATAGAGAAGTTATTTATGTTATTTGTCGTTTGATATCTACAATATTAAAGTGCATAAAATGACTTAGTCTACAGATGATCATTAAATTATGTTCAAGTGATTATTCATATATATTCACAATATATATCTCCCACTATTTTTATCAAATCAATAGCCCTAACTTTTAATTCACAAAAAATATCTTCTATATCCTTTCTAGTGAGCCAAGATCCATATTTCACCATGTGTTAGGTCTGCTTTGGCTTTGCTCCTAAAACATGATTATTTAGGTAGACAACATTTGTCAATTATATCAACTATATAACTCTTGGATAGCTTGGTGGAACAACATTTGTTCATATTTATCTAATAAATCTCACCAAACTCTATGCCTCTAAGTTCACAATCCTATTGTATTAACTTAGTTAAGTCAAACCCAATAGTCAAAAAGTATCAATATACTTCAACACATCTCCCACGATAGATAGGAGTACTTCGCTTTGGCGAACCCACTGCTTATCGATCTAGGGTTAACGCATTAGACTTATTGGAAGGCATCCGATCAACTTAATATTAACTTTAGGGTTTTGTTAATTTTAAAACGATCATGATCCCATCATAAAGAGATTCCCAATTTTTCCTTGAATAAAATACTTCAAATCCATATTCGTCAATAGTCTGATTTCCAGGTAGTGAGGGAGTCACAACAGTCTCGCTTAAAACCCACAACCTTACAAGTTAAAGAACTCGCTTTTGACAAAATCGCCCCATGTCAGAAATAAAAAAAAATTATATTTTATTCCGTCTTTCATAAACACGAGAATCTCATAATTGTTTGTTCATTTTAAAATCTTGAGTCGTTACAGATTTTATCTTGTTTAGCAAGCAAGACATGGGTGTTATATCTAATACATACATCCTTAATCTAATTAAGCATGCATCTTTATAAACTACTCTACACATACATTCATCATATGCGCATATATGTAAAGTGCAATAAATAAACGTGGTTGGTTATGGTTTTATCCTATGTAATCTTCATCAAGCTAATGACAAAGATCTGGGTCAATCTAAGGTGAAAAATAAATACAGGCTAACTATTACATGTCTTCTTTCTTGGTATTGCTTCCTTGGATGACCTCCATGTGAGATTACCCTTCCTTGATCTTCAAATATTCATGTATTCATGTACATTACACGAATGAAAAATAAAAACTAATCTAATGTACTTACAATAAGAACTCGAGTTACATTTGAGATTTAATAATTACAAGATCAAACGACATGCAAGCCGTATTTAAAAAACCAAAACCATTAACCTAAGGTCATAAGCCATAACCATCCACCATGCTCAATTAACACAAAATAACATGTTAAAACACATAATCCGATCTTAACATATCATACCCATCATGATCTAATCATAAAAACCAAATATTGTAAAAATCAGAAAATTCAAAATTAAATCTGATAACATTAAATCGCAGATTACAGGGCCTAAACGACTTCAAACGCCTTACAGATCAGTCATTGGTAGCTTTTTTTATCAGTTACGTTCAGACGCTCGATTGCATATGAAATAGCATATTCTTTAGCCAAAATCGGACACCAGACACAAATTTCAGCAAATCCGCTGCCTCCGATTCAGAATCATATCAAATACGATTCTTATATTAAGAACAAACACAAAATATCTATATATCAGTATATATACATATTATATAATCATCATATGATTATACAACTCTCATGAATATCATATATTCAAAATATATATATATATATACATACGCATATATAAACATATCAACATGTAAAATATACAAAATCGCATACTTAACAGTCATGGAATATTGTATACATGTTATCATCATAAAACCAGTAAACACATAAATGAATTAAACACTTTTCGCAAGTAGCTCTGATGTCATTGCTGGGTTCGAGCATATAAACGCAACGGAAGCAGTAATTAAAAACGTAAAAAATCAGATTCGAAACCCACCGCAGGATCCATGCGGAAAACATATATTTAATTCGTAGATCAGATTATTTACCTTAAGAAGTTTTACCAATTGATTTACTAATGGAGATCTAAAGCTTTTTCAATCACCACGGATCCCGCTCTCGCGATCTACGCTCTATCGGTATCCACACGAATGCTTGAACTCAAGGATTGGATGTGTACTAGCACAAACTAGTTTCTTCTTACTCTCTCCATCTTCTCTCTTGGTGGCTAGGGTTTTACTAAAAGTCTTACACACACTAAAAATCAGTCACACAAGAGATATTATATAGAGAGTAGAAAAACGAATTATAAATTTTAACTAATTAGGAGTTATTATTAATTCGAAATTCCTATTTGTATTATAATTTAGTCTCACTTAGTTATTTAACAAATAATTTTCATAATTAATATTAGTAGATTTGAATATCAATATTTATCTAATTAATTAAGTCATACTTAATTAATATTATAATTAATTCGAATTACTTTAATATAATTTAAATCTAATTTAAATTAAATAATCCTTCAAGCATTCTTAGTGTGTGACCCTATAGGTTATTGTTACGTTGGCAACGAATTTAAAATCTAATTTAAAATCGTAAACAATGAGCGACATCTAGTAATACATCATTGTTATCCAAGTAATAATAATTGAATTGGTGATCGATTAAACCTTTTCTGAATAATGTACAATGTAGTATAATCCCTTTAACCATATATTATAGATTAAACTAGAGGCATGTAATGTGTCATCCTCATCATAGTTTAATCCAAGTTTCCTTGATCAATGAGTAGACTATCATATCAAATCAACATTTAAGCGTGGCCATGCATTTCGTAGTCTAGCTCACACAAGAGGCCAATAATATCACTCCTAAAATAAGAGGGTTAAATCCCTTCTAGATCATTCATATTTCTCATACGATTCATAATATACCCAATGTCCACTTTTATCATTACCCGGTCAAGGATAACTTTTAATAGAATCAATGTATATTAATTCTCGTATAGAAATATAATGACTTCAGGTCTAAGGACCATTACATCATTATCACTGTGAAAATTACTTATGACACAACAAACATGTAGAATCTCACATTGGGTATGTCCAACACCATGTACATATACATCTACCTGTGTTTTTTACTTTAGTATCATCATACCTATGATCAATGAGATGTGATCATCAGTCAACAAACACACCAGTCTTAATGCATTAATATTGTCCCTTAATAATAATACTCGACTAGGGACCTTTAGGAATATTGATACTATTATCATAATCTAATTTCTAAGTCACGTACTTAGAGATATAGAATTACATATCATATTCCAAGGACATTTATTAATCTAACATTTATATCACTGTAAATTAAGAATTAATAAATTATAAAGGGAATAATCGATAGAACATAAACATTAATAATCCTAATGTCTTAAACTAAAACATCATAGTATTGTCTCTAGGGCACAAACACTAACAATCTCCCACTTGCACTAGAGCCCATCACCCATGTATCTAATACTCATGGAACTAGTATGACCATCATGCTTCTGCTGCGACAAAGCCTTAGTCAGTGGGTCTGCAATACCATCATTACTATGCACTTTACATTTATATCTTCTTGATCATTAATCTCATTAATAAGGTGATGTATCTTAAGGACATGCCTAAACAGTCTCCTTGGTTGTTTCAAAAGTATCAATATATTTGTCTTCCATTATAGAATCATCAATGTTCTTGCTGTGAACCATTACAGCTAATATAACTTATATTTAAACAAAACACAAACTCGACATAGACACATAATCATCCTTGTCTATCCAGAAATTAGGTTAAGAAACTAGTATTAGTGTAACCCTTTACAACCAGTTCCCTATCTCCTCCATATACCAAAAATAAATCTTTAGTCCTCTTTAAGTACTTAAGAATATTCTTGAAAACTATCCAGTGACCCTCACCTGGATTAGACTGGTATCTGATCGTCATGCTCAAAGCAAACGAAACATCAGAATAAATACATATCATTGTACACATTATAGATCCAATTGCTAAAGCATATGGAGCTTTCTCAAATGGCCTTTATCATCTAATAATTTAGGGGGCAGTTATCATTTGAGATCACTATCCCATGAGACATCAAAACATATCATTTCTTTATCACCTACATCCTAAAATGATACAATATTTTAACAATGTGCGTACTCTGACTAGGTCAGTTAATCTTTTCAATCTATCTCTATAGATCTTGATCCCTAATATATAGGTAGCATCGCCTAAGTCTTTCACCGAGAAACTATTTCTCAACCAAGTCTTAATAGCCTACAGAGAAGGTATGCCATTCCTTATTTGTTATATGTCATCTACACATAATACTAGGAATGTCACATGGCTCCCACTAACCTTCTTGCAAACACATGGTTCATCTTCGTTTTTAATAAAGCGAAACATTTTGACCGTTTTATCAAAATGAATATTCATTCTCCTTGAGGCTTGCTTCAATCTATAAATAGATAGAAGCAATTACAAACTATCTTAGCAAACTTTGGATCGACAAAACCCTCAGGTTGTATCATATATACATCCTTTTTAAGGCTCCCATATAAGAAAGCAGTTTTGACATCCATTTGCCAAATCTCATAATCAAAGTAAGCAACTATTGCTAATAAAATCCTGATGGACTTGACCCTAGTAACCGGTGAAAAAGTCTCATCATAGTATATACCATGAATTTGTTTGAAACTTTTTCCACTAGTCGCGTCTTATAGGTCTGTACTTTACCATCCATGTCAGTTTTCTTCTTGAAAACCGACTTGCACCCTATAGGTTTTACCCATTCAAGTGGATCAACTAAAGTCAATACTTTATTTTGATACATGAATTCCATCTCGGATTTCATGGCCTCCAGCCATCTCTCGGAGTCTGAACTGTTCATAGCATCTTGGTAGGTCAGAGGCTTATCATTATCCATAAGCATCACATCACCATGTTGAGTCAAAAGAAATCCATAATTTCTCTCGGACTCATGGTGAATCCTACTAGATCTACGAATAACCTGTGTTTCCTAAACAGGATTACTTTCAACATTTTGATGTACATCCTGATCTTTTTTCAACTCTAGTTCAATGTTATCATGTGGTTCTCGATGTTCATCGAGATGTATTATCCTCCCACTGATTTTCTTAGAAAGTAGTTCTCCCTCAAAAAATACAGTGGCCCGAGAAACAAACACTTTGTTCTCGAAAGGATTATAAAACTATACCCTAGTCTCACTTAGATATCCCACTAAATAGCATCTATCTAATTTTGGTCCAAGCTTGTCAGAGGCTAAACGTTTTACAAACGCTTCACGTCCCCAAATTTTCATAAATGACATGCTATGACATTCATCACTCTATATCTTATACGGAGTATTTTGAACCGCTTTAGTCAGAACTTGGTTAAGTGTATATGCAGCCGTTTCTAGAGCATAACCCTAGAAACTGAATGGAAGATCCGCTTGACTAATCATCGATCGCACTATGTCCAACAAGGTATGATTTCTCCTCTCAGAATCTCTATTCCATTGAGGTGTTCCAGATGGAGTAAGTTATGATACACTATCACACTCCTTCAAGAAACTCTTGAAATTGAGGTTTAAGTAAACTCCTCCACGATCTGATCGTAAAACTTTTATACTTTTCCCTTGTTTGTTTTTCTACTTCGTCCTTATATTCTTAGAACATTTCAAAACAATCGGATTCGTTATTCATAAGAACCACATATCCATATCTATTGATATCATCAGTAAATGTTATGAAATAGTATAAGCCATCATTTGCCATCATACGCATTCGACCACATACATCATTATGTATAAGTCATAATCATTTGGTGGCCCTTTCACCCGTTCAGGTAAAAGAAGCTTTAGTCATTTTGCCAATGAGACAAAGTTCGCATCTTCCATATGATTCAAAATCAAACTTATCCCAGTATTCATCTATATGTAACTCAGAATATGGCTTAATGACAATGCTAGAGGTAATGTTTGATTTGAGTCAACTTAGAACATATAAATTGTTAACTAATTGTGCAACATTATAAGTCTTATCATTGAAATAGAATAAACAACTATTGTTTATTTAATTAAAATGAAAACCTTTCTTGTCCTGACAAGAAATTGACTTAATGTATCCGCTAAAGGCAGGCACGTAATAATAATTTATCAAGTTCTCAATCTCGCCTTATGGGCAATATTAGGTATCGAGTTCCTTCAACTAGAGCAAAAACTTTTGCTCCAATTCTAACCCTATACCTAAAGCTTGACCATTTCTAGTCTTCTTCTTTAGATCTTCCAAATATGCTCGACAATTTAACTTCCATTCATACAGTTATTTCCACAGAAATGACAATCATCTCGTTTAGCAACACCACTATCAGGCTTCAAAAGCCCTTTGGGATTGGACTTTGGTTTGACACCGAATAAGATCAAATCTTCACCTTGCCTGTCCACTTTCCTTTCCCATTTGCATTCCGTGTGTACATCATCAATATGGACGTAATTCATGCCTTTATCATGTTATTTTCATCAGTTCTAAACATGCTTAACAACTCAGTGAGTGTTCCGTCTATCTCATTCCTTTTGTTCTTAACAAACTGAGAATAAAAGTTGTTCAAAGACCGGTTGATCAAATCAAGCTGAGTCTCTAGACCATTCTTGAAACCCAAAATATCAAGGTACATATGCCTATCATCTTTAGAACATGTGGTCCAACCGGATATGATTCTCCCATTAATGCAAAAGTGTGGTGCCTTATTATTGTCAAATTTTTCTAATGAGCCTATCCTTCAAACATCTTTTGAAGGTGCTCAATCATATCATAAGCATCATTATGCTCTTGTTGCTTCTAAAGCTCAACACTCATAATTACAAGCATGAGACATGAAATATCAGTTGCATAATTAATTTGCTTCTGGTAAGCATTTTTTTCTACATATGTTTCATTCTCATCTAGAAGAAATAAGGGAGGGGTTTGAGTGACATCCTTGAACCCGAGGACAATCCTCAAGTTCCCATGTCAATCGAGGAAATTATTTCATGTCAGCTTGTCCTTCTCAAGGACTATTACATAGAGAAGTTAATTGTGTTATTTGTCATTTGATATCTACAATATTAAAGTACATAAAATGACTTAGTCTACAGATGATCATTAAATTATGTTCAAGTGATTATTCATATATATATATTTATAATATATATCCCCCACTATTTCTATCAAATCAATAGCCCTAGCTATTAATTCGTAAAAAAATATCTTCTATATCCTTTCTAGTGAGCCAAGATCCATATTTCACCACGCGTTAGGTCAGCTTTGGCTTTTCTCCTAAAACATGATTATTTAGGTAGACAACATTTGTCAATTATATCAACTATATAACTCTTGGATAGCTTGGTGGAACAACATTTGTTCATATTTATCTAATATATCTCGCCAAACTCTATGCCTCTAAGTTCATAATCCTATTGTGATAACTTAGTTAAGTCAAACCCAATAGTCAAAAAGTATCAATATACTTCAACACATCTCCCACGATAGATAGGAGTACTTCACTTTGGTGAACCCACTCCTTATCGATCTAGGGTTACCGCATTACACTTATTGGAAGGCATCTGATCAACTTAATATTAACTTTAGGGTTTTGTTAATTTTAAAATGATCATGATCCCATCATAAAGAGATTCCCAATTTTTCCTTGAATAAAATACTTCAAATCAATATTCGTCAGTGGTTTAATTTCCAGGTAGTGAGGGAGTCACAACGGTCTCGCTTAAAACCCACAACCTTACAAGTTCAAAGAACTCGCTTTTGACAAAGATCTTCATCAAGCTAATGACAAAGATCTAGATCAATCTAAGGTGAAATATAAATACAGGCTAACTATTACATGTCTTCTTTCTTGTATTGCTTCCTTGGATGACCTCCATGTGAGATTACCCTTCCTTGATCTTCAAATCTTCATGTATTCATGTACATTATACGAATGAAAAATAAAAACTAATCTAATGTACTTATAATAAGAACTCGAGTTACATTCAAGATTTAATAATTACAAGATCAAACAACATGCAAGCCGTATTTAAAAAACCAAAACCATTAACCTAAGGTCATAAGCCATAACCATCCACCATGCTCAATTAACACAAAATAACATGTTAAAACACATAATCTGATCTTAACATATCATACCCATCATGATCTAATCATAAAAACCAAATATTGAAAAAATCAGAAAATTTGAAATTAAATATGATAACATTAAATCGCAGATTACAGGGCCTAAACGACTTCAAACTCCTTACAGATCAGTCGTCGATATCTTTAGCTATCAGTTACGTTCAGACACTCAATTCCATATGAAATAGCTTATTCGTTCGCCAAAATCGGACACCAGACACAGATTTCATCTAATCCGATGCATCCAATTCATAATCGTATCAAATACGATTCTTACATTAAGAACAAACACAAAACATGTATATATCAGTATATATATAGATCATATAATCATCATATGATTATACAACTCTCATGAATATTATATATTTAAAACATATATATACATACGTATATATAAACATAACAACATATAAAACATACAAAATCGTATACTTAACCGTCATGGAATATTGTATACATGTTATCATCATTAAACCAGTAAAAACATAAACGAATTAAACACTTTTCGCAAGTAGCTCTGATGCCATTGTTGGGTTTCGAGCACATAAATGCAACGGAAACAGTAATTAAAAATGTAAAAAATCAGAATTTTCAAAACCCACCGCAGGATCCATGCAAAAAATATATATTTAATTCATAGATTAGATTGTTTACCTTAAGAAGCTTTACCAATTGGTTGACTAATGGAGATCCAAAGCTTGTTCAATCACCATGCATCCCGCTCTCGCGATCTACGCTCTATCGATATCCATACGAATGCTTGAACTCAAGGATTGGATGTGTACTAGCACAAACTCGTTTCTTCTTGCTCTCTCCATCTTCTCTCTTGGTGGCTAGGGTTTTAGTAAAAGTCTTGCACACACTAAAAATGAGCCACACAAGAGATATTATATAGAGAGTAGAAAGATGAATTATAACTCTTAACTAATTAGGAGTTATTATTAATCTGAAATTCCTATTTGTATTATAATTAAGTCTCACTTAATTATTTAACAAATAATTTTTATAATTAATATTAGTGAATTCGAATATCAGTATTTATTTAATTAATTAATTCATACTTAATTAATATTTAAATCCAATTTAAATTAAATAATCCTTCAAGCATTCTTAGTGTGTGACCCTATAGGTTATTATTATGTTGGAAATGAATTTTAAATCTAATTTAAAACCATAAACAATGAGCGGCATCTAGTAATACATTATTGCTATCTAAGTAATAATAATTGAATCGGTGATCGGTTAAACCTTTTGTAAATAATGTACAATGTAATATAATTCATTTAACAAAATATTATAGATTAAACTATAAGCATGTAATGTGTCATCTTTATCATAGTTTAATGCAAGTTTCCTTGATCAATGAGTAGACTATCATATCAAATCTACATTTGAGCGTGGCCACGCATTTCGTAGTCTAGCTCACACAAGAGGCCAATAATATCACTCCTAAAATAGGAGGGTTAAATCCCTTCTAGATCATTCATATTTCTCATACGATTTATAATATACCCAATGTCCACTTTTATCATTACCCGGTCAAGGATAACTTTTAATGGAATCAATATATATTAATTCTCGTATAGAAATATAATGACTTCAGGGTTAAGGACCATTACATTATTATCACTGTAAGAATTACTTATGACACAACAGACATGTAGAATCTCACATCGGGTCTGTCTAGCACCATGTACATATACATTTGCATGTGTTTTTGACTTTAGTATCATCATACCTATGATCAATGAGATGTGATCATCAGTCAACAAACACACCAGTCTTAATGCATTATTATTGTCCCTTAATAATAATACTCGACTAGGAAGCTTTAGGAATATTGATACTATTCTCATAATCTCGTTTCTAAGTCACGTTCTTAGATATATAGAATTACATATCATATTCCAAGGACATTTATTAATCTAACATTTATATCGCAGTAAATTAAGAATTAATAAATTATAAAGGGAATAATCGATAGAACATAAATATTAATAATCCTAATATCTTAAACTAAAACATCATAGTGTTGTCTATAGGGCACAAACACTAACAACAAAAACTAAGAAAATCACCCTCTTAATAGCAGAATTTTGGAACACTTAAAGAATTAAAGTTGTAGAAAATTGAATTATGTTTTCTGGGTCTCTAGACTCATAACAATCTGACAATTATTCCATTTTATAAGAATTCAACAAGAACACGAATCACAGATTTTAACATATATATACATGACTCAGTCCAACTTGATTCATTATCAACCACTCACCTATATACTTAAATAACTAAACTTTCAAGTGCAACCCATAACAACATCACTTAGCATCATAACTGAGAAAATGAAACTCATGTACTAGATTATATAAAAATCAAAGGCTTTTAGCAGAATCTTTAACATGCAACACCAAAGGTCGATTATATAATTAGACATACTAGTAATCTTTTTATAATAACACCAAATCCTACTTTAAACATTAAGGATGAACAAGGAATCGAAATTCTTGAATATTTAATTAAAAAAACAAAAAAAAATGTTTTACTTCAAAACAACTATCATGCAATCCATTTCACACTTATATTATCAAATATTAAACACATTTAATCCACAATATATCAAAAATTAACTCAACAAGACCTTGGCTCACAAAGATCATCGCCAAAGGTCATGCCCAAAATTGGGCATGTCTCCACTTGTACCATACTCGACCACCAAGAACCATTAAAACATCATACTTCAAATTTGATAAATTCTGGTAACTTACATGCAAGCTTTAAAACTCAATGATTTGAAAAGAGGAGATAAAATAACAAAAATTTCGTGAAAGAAGATTGAGGAAAAGTTAGGTTTTGGGTTAAGGTTTTACAAAAATTTACCAAAATCTTACATGCACTTGAAATCAGCTTGATATTCAGATTTAGAAGGTTGAGGAGGTTACTATTTATGAAAGAAATAAGTGAAATGATGAAGGAGAAGTAGGATGGTGGTATGGTTATTGAGGCAGGAGTATGAGAGAGAGTTCAGAGATGAGGAATGAGATTATTCTAGAGACAATGAGAAGAAATAAAAAAGCCCAGCTATAGTTTGAGCTTAAGGGTATTTAGGTAATTTAATATATGCTAAATTGGTTCCCTCTTTAATAAAATTGATAATTTATCTCCTTAAATATATAAATAATTTGAAAGTGAAAAATTTAGAAAAATAAATATTTTTATTAAATAGATCATAAAATTATCTTTCTATCCATATATGATATGTAATATTTATACTTATGGTTGAATTTATATGATTTTTACAAAATCAAGATTTTCCTTTTAAAACAAGTAATTTTAATGACTTCATAAATTGAAAAATCACAAATAAATCATGAAAATACTTTTAAGACACTTCTAAATTCATAAAGGAAATAATAAAATAAGTTTCATAGTTTGTCACATTCCAAGAATTAATTAAAAATGAAACACTCATTTAAAAATCAAATTTCACACAAAACAAATCATTCTTAATTAAAATTTTCAGTTTCGGCTATATATTGAACTCGTATACCATACGTAAACACATTTTCATATCACACATGATACCACGCATCTCATTTCATCATAAGCTACGTATACAGGCATTCACACAGCCACGTAGCTGTTAGGAATATGTTATTGAATTGATGATATGCTACAAAAACACCTTAGTAGATTTGATTAAGTGTAATTGTAGCTTTCAACGGATAATGTATTCTGCCGTCCATTGAAAAAGTGGCTTCTGTTTAAATAAGTTTTGGTAGAACATTCCTGCATATTGTAATGCCTTGTAGGATATTCTAAGTCATGTTGACTGCTAGATAGATATGCAAAATAGGTTGGCTAATTGTAAATATTAGATGCCTTGTAATCTTGCATAAGTGAAAAAGAGTTAACTGCTATGAAGATACTCTCAACGAATGTTCCACAAGGTTTCAACGGATGATCAACTAGAGTTTAAACGGATGATCAATCAGACTCTCAACGGATGATCCAACAAAGTCTCAACGAATGATCTAATATAGTTTAAATGGATGATCAAATTCAAAAACCAGTTGATAGTGAATTGACAGTCACATGGGTTGATTGTATGCAAATAGAATGTGGTAGCCTATTAACAGGTTTTAGAGAACAAAGAAGCATTTCCACTTCAATGCTAACTTGAAGATATTCAAAGATGCTGGATGGAGAAATGAAGCAGCATATAATTAGACTAAGACACTTTTGTCTTATTAGTTTGTCTTTTTATCATGTAACTTGGTGATATATAAACCAAGGGTAGCAAGTTGAAAAAGAAGTAAGCAAGAACTGAGAAATAGAAAAAGCTGTATGTGTTAAGAATTTCTCTTTTCTAAGCAAATCATACTTGTAAGCAGCTGTGTGCATTTTTGCATCACAGAGTTCTCATCAATATATATCTTTGGTGGGTAAGTTCAATCCACCAGAAAGTTTTTAATCCTTGTGTTTAATTACTTTATGTTTGAATACATCTATATTTTCATTCTGCACTTTTTCATATTCAAACACTGATATATTTATATTTGTGAGAAGTTCTTAAAATCGAAAATAAACCAAGAATTACATACAACCCCCTTCTGTAATTCTAGTTGTTAGATTGTTTAGGAATAACAAATGGTATCAGAGCAATCTCTTGACATGCTTAGAGTTTAACTATCAAAGCATCTAACAACATGAGTAGGAAGGATGTTGGAGTTGAAATCTCGTTCTTGGATAAAGACAACGATCACCATTGGAAGGTAGAAATGCACCTGCATCTTCTCTCTCAAGATGAAGGGTATATTGATTGCATTGAGAAAGGCCCTCATGTTCCTCAAAAAGCTGCTACAGATACTGAAGGAGATGTAGGCGATGAGCAAAATATTCCAAAGCCACAATCAGAATGGACATATGAAGACATTGAGCAAGTGCACAAAGACAAGAAGGCTATGAACATTATGTTCAATGGTCTTGATGGAGATATGTTTGACAATGTCATCAATTGTAAAACTGCTAGAGAAATTTTGGATACAATTCAAATTATATGTGATGGAGCTGAACAAGTGAGGGAAAATAAAATGCAACTTCTAATCATGCGGTATTAGCATTTTCATTGTGAAGACAGTGAATCTTTAAGTGATATCTTTAGTAGATTTCAAAAACTACTAAATGCACTGAAGCTGCATGGAATAGTCAATCAAACAAAAGATTTAAACCTAAAAGTCCTTAGATCTCTACCAAAAGAGTGGAAGCCTATAACTGTCTCTCTAAAAAATTCTCAAGATTACAAGAAATTTACATTGGAGAGACTGTATGGTACTCTAAAAACTTATGAGCTTGAAATGGAACAAGATGAGCAAATAGAGAAAAGAAGGAAGAAGGGAGGATCTATAGCTGTGTGGTTAAACAAGAGAAAGTGAAAGAGATGAAGGTTGAAGTTGTGGAATCTGAACCAAACTCCAGGGTTTGTGAAGGCAAAGGAAAAGGGCTAGTGGCTGAGCAGGAAGACCATCTCAGTCAGGATGAAATGGAAGACATAGATGAACATCTAGCTTTCTTGTCAAGGAGGTTTGTCATGCTCAAATTCAAAAAGAATTTTGGAGCAGCCAAGCCAAATAAAAACATGGTGGATAAATCCAAATTCAAATATTTCAAATATGGCTGGAGTGGTCATTTTGAAAGTGAATGCAGAAAGCCTTATTCTGAAAGAAAGAAGTTTGAACCTGTGGATTGAAAAAAAGAAATACTTTGAATTGCTCAAACAAAAGGAAAGGGCTTTCTTGACTCAAGATAATGACTGGGCGGCTGATGGGCTAGATGAAGAAACAAGCTATGTTAATCTAGCTCTAATAGCCAAATCAAATGAAGCAGAAGTCAGTTCTTCAAGCAATCTAGTAATCACTACTAATCTAGCACACCTTTCGAAAGATGAGTGTAATGATGCTATAAATGACATATCTACAGAATTATATCACTTGCGTGTTACACTTATATCACTCACTAAAGAGAACAAAAAAAATTAAAGAGAATAATTTGTTTTTAATTGAAAGAAACACTGTGTTAGAAACTCAATTTGTTGAGTTTGAGAAACTGAAAATAGAGTGTAGAATTGCTAAGGAAGAACTGATAGAATCTTTAAAGAAAGAGGAGATTTTAAGAAAGCAACTTGAACGAGAATGGGAGATAATTAAGGCGTGGAAATCATCTAGAGATGTCCATACTCAATTTACCAAAGTTCTAGGTATAGAGTCTTTCTGTGAGGAAGCTTGGAAAAAGAGTAAAGAGAAACTGGATCCTAGTTTGGTAGAAGGACTTTCAACGGATGTGGATTCAACGGATAATGAAGATTATCCGTCAAAAGATAAAAAGATTTATTTGTCGAAAGACAAAGAACCACATCCATCGAGTGAAAGAAAGCCAGTTAGCAAAGTCAAGCTAGCCAAGTTAACTGAAAAATATGGATCAGTTTCCAAGAACTTTATTATATGAGAAACAAGTCAAATCAAGGAGAACAAAAGAGTGAATGTGGGACATCTATTAATGAAGTAACTAAATGATATATTGGAGAAAATTGAGGTCAAGGAAGAATCTAAAAGGAAAAATAACAGGAATGGAAAAGTAGGAATTAACAAACATAACAACTATACACCTGATAAATATACACCTAGAAAAATCTGTGTTAACTGTGGTAGTGTTAATCATTTATTTGTTAATTGAAAATTTGCTATGCTTGCACCTATGTCTGCACCAACTTCATTTCCCAGCATGCCCACAATGCTTATGAATGTTATGTCTGCACAGAATCTGAATGCACAATTTGCTAATATGCCATTTGTACAAAATCCTTACTATACTGTATTTAGTATGCCTTAAATGCCATTTAGCATGCATACTAGAACAACATGTTTGCACATAATATGCCATTTCATGTTAATCAACATGTGCATGATAATTTTGCAAATATGAATGGTTTTCAAAGCCCAACTCTAATGGACAAGGTTGAATCTCAATCACCTAAGTCAAATGAGGACAAGCCTAAGAAACCTAAAAAAAGGCTAACAAGGCAGGACCCAAGGAAACATGGGTAGCAAAATTAACTTGATTTGATTTTGATGTGTGCAGGGAAACATAAAGAATCTTTGGTATCTAGATAGTGGTTGCTAAAGGCACATGACTGCTCACTGAGTTCAAGGAAAGAGCTGGCCCAAGTATTACTTTTGGAGATGACAGCAAAGGGTATACTATGGGATATGGCTTGAATTCTAAAGACAATGTCATCATTGAAGAAGTTGCTCCAGTGGATGGACTTAAACATAATCTTTTGAGTGTCAGCCATCTTTGTGATAAAGGAAACTCGGTAACATTCAATTCTGAAACCTATGTTATTACAGACAAAAGGAATAACAAAGTGGTTCTCACTGGAGTGAGAAAAGGAAATATGTATCTAGATGACTTCAACTCATCAAGTGCAAATTCTATTACTTGTCTTTTCAGCAAAGCAAGTCAAGATAAAAGTTGGCTATGGCACAAGAAACTATCTCATCTGAACTTCAAGACTATGAATGAATTAGTCAGGAAATATAACGACCCGTGTATTTTCGAATTATTTAAATATGTGATTATTATGGAAATTATTAAATAAAATATATGTATTGGTTTTGACCGTCATGTGTTGTTTGATTATTATCTAGGTGTGATTTATGATGTATCGGGTTGTTCACGTGATTAATTTAGGAATTATATTAAATTGTTCCACTTTTAAAGTGGATTTAATGCAACTTTATTTGTATAAATATTTGAAATGTCTCTAAAATTGTTTTTATGATTTTATAATTTCAATAATTATTTTTAGGATTTTATAAAATTGAGAAATCAATATTTTATTAATTATTTATCTTTAAATGGTTTTCTGAATGCTTTTATTTGTAAAATCCATAATTAATTCAAGAATTCTTCAAAAATTATGAAACTCATATTTATTTAAGTTTGGAATATTCTGAGAATTTTAAAATTATTTTTGAAATTTTTGGGATTAATTTTACCTGCGCGTTGTTTCGTTTATTTGAGAAAAGCGGGTATAAATTGCGTTTTAGAAATTGTTTTAAAATTACGGAATTTATGTTTTATAAACTTCAGGATATTTATAACTTTTTAAGACTACTTTCGTAATTTTCTGGCATTGTTTAAAGTGCAATTCGGTTCGTAAATTTGTGAGATTCAAAACAACCGGGTCTTAAAAGCTCGTAATTATCTTTTCAAAAACATGTCGGTTTAATAAGCAGGGGGACACGTGTTATATCCTTCTTGCAGCATCTATCAGCAAAATAAAAATAAAATAACAACACCCCCTTTTCTTTTGTTTCGTTCATTCTCGAACTCTCTCTAATCTTTTTCTTATCCCTATTTCCTCTTCCCCGTTCCTCTCTGTTCGGGTGAGTTCCGGCCGCTGTTTTTCCGGCTATCCCTGCTTTGACTTTGCTGCCACCACCGCCCATCTCCGGTTGGTTAGGTTGCTTAGCTCTGTTTTGCCTAATTATATCCGTAAATATATACATACATATGTATGTATGTGTGTTTAGTTGGGTGTGTTATTGTTGTGTCGCCTGCTATTCTGTTACATGCTATTGGGTTGCTTTTGTCTTCCTGATTGTTTTGGTTTCTGGTTGCCGCCGTTTGGATTCCGACCAGGCGACCGGATGTGTGTGTATTCGGTGTGTGGCGTGTGCTGTTTTGGTTGTGATGTTTCTGCTCAGCTGTTACTCTGTTTTTCCCCGTTCGCTTATTTTGGTTGTTGTGCGAGTATTGATTTAATTTTTAATTTTCTGTAGGAAAATTCATTGATTATTTTAATGAAATAAATTCACTTTGTACAGATACTCGATATTTAATCGGTGGAATTCGTGACGGAAACCCAGAATAATCGGGCACCCGCGAATTTTACCGCCGTCGGCGATGAGCCTCGGCGAGCCGACGATGTACCGTGATGATACGTTCTGAGTCCTAAACTTACAGAATAAATAAAATAGTTCGTATGATTATTTTCGGAACGAAAACTACTATTTGGTTTTAAAAGTCCTATTGAGCCGTGAATTGTGAATTGTGAATTATGAACTGTAATGATTGGATTGTTTGAGTGGTTGATTGTTGTGATAGATGTCGATGATGTTTCGACGGGTTGTCCGATAAACAAAGGGGACGCTGTCCGATTTCCGGGAAATCGGACTACGGAATACGGGAAGCGTATCCGAGGATTATCGGGACGTCGAAAGAGTATAAGTAAATACATATACGTATGTTTTATATAAAACCTGATTGTAGGTTATAGTGAAACATTTTGCCAAAACTCAATAACCCTAATTTCGTAAATAACGAATATACGAATTTTGTAAAAACGAACACTGGATCGATTTCGAGAATGTGAACCCTAATTGTTGTCTGTTTTATTCTAATATGAATAATTACGAGTCGGGTTTGAATATTGTTGGGTGAGAATTAGTATCGAGGATATGTCAAGCATACCTAGACGTCTAACATAGGGTATTTGGACCCTGTAGGTTATAGTCGGGAACTTGAAAGTGGACGATAGACTAAAGATAACCTAGTGGTCAGTCGACGAACTCAGTAGAGTTTCAACAGAAAGACCTGAGTGTCGAAGTCGAATCCAATGGGATCTACTGGTTGGACGTTAAAGCCTGAGCGACAGAGTCGGCTCAGAGTTGATCAGTAATAGTTATAAAGCCTTGTAAGGCAAGTTTTTCTGAACTTTTCTTCAAGATATATTACCAATGTTTTTGAACTATTTCATAACATGTCGCTATTAATCAAAATAACTCATGTTTTACATTGCAAGTGCTTTAAACTATTAAACCTTGAACCCTGATTTTCTTGATCTTGAGCCGTAAGCCTTATTCTTTGTAAACCATCCTTTTTTGATCCTCAGATACAAATCACACAAATATGATACTACTTCCCAAATGTATAACTACCAAACACCAAACACTGAAATAAAATTGTTTGAAAATACAGAAATTTTTATACTTCAACCATTATTAAAAACCTCAAAGAACTATACCTTGAAAAACCATTATTTGTCTAATACCTGATCCTTTTACAGGTTGAAAACCGTTTCTCGTACATGCCTTGATATACCCTTATGATACTCATAAAATGCATTACGCTTTTGTACAAATGCTTTATCAATATGGATTATGATCTTGCTTATTGAATTACATTGTTTTTTTTAACACTGAATTGTTTTAGAATTGGATAGTTTTCTTATGTGGACCAGATTCGTGGTCAGAACAGATTCGTGGTCGAATTAGGCCAATGTGTGCCTTGGATCCAGTAATTAGAGCAGTGCTGTGTGCTTTGCTCGGGGTTAGTGCGTGACTGATCAGCATCCTAACCTTGGTTTTATAACTTAAAATGAATATCCAGTTCTAATAATTAGTTAAAAAGAAACTTGATTCCTTTGAATCATCTCATTTGATCATTTTTGAACCTCAGTTATCGTTATCATGACTTGCTGAGCTAGTTAGCTCACTCTTGCGAATCTTTTTATATATGTTACAGTTGAAAAGGATATGGATGATAGTGAAGTTCCTCAGTCCAAAGTGTGGGCTAAGGTTCCAGTTGAGTTGGATCGAGCTAGCAGAAGCTTCATGGGGTAGAAAGATAGTCAAATTGTACGAATACTTTTATTATTAGATGTAAGTTAAATTAAAGGGAAATTTTGTATGTTGTAATAAAAGTTAAGGTTGTGGCTTGTTTTCATACTTTAACCTGTTGCGATCCGTGGTTATATAGAGCAGGGTCATTGCAATTAATATTTCATATACAGGTTGAGATATTGTATTTGTGTTGTGGACCCCAGACTTCTGACCCGGGTTTGGAGGGCGCCACAGGTTGGTATCAGAGCTACATGTTATAAGTCACTGAAACAAGCCTAGATTGTCGGGATTGGGTAGAGGGTTAGGATTAGGAATAGGAAACAGAAAGATAAGACGTTGTTAGGATGAGTGCGACTATATAGTAAGTCTTCGACACGGTTCGTGTTGCGATTCGGGATTCTCAGCTTGCGACTTGATTTCCAGACAACGACAATGGCAGATCTTGATTTCCCGGTGTCATTTGATCATTTGGAGCTTTCCGTTCGAGGATCATCATCTTCTCTCAGATTGGAATTGCACCTTGTTCCTCCACCAGTATTAATGGCACTACCTTCTGTTATGACGGTTGCACTTCTTCAAGCTATTCTACGCTACTTTTCCACCTTTTGATATGAGATTACCTACTCAAGAACCTCCATCTGTTTATTCTTGTTTCACTGGACATTAGGCTGTGAGCGTATCTCTCTAGTTTACCCTACATCCTATTCTATACCCCAAGTTTAGAACTTGTCCTATGAAGCGATTGTACCTACGAGGATGGATTCGAGAGCTACAGTAAATGGTGAGCGCTTGAGTTATAAATAAAGGTGAGACGAAGTTTAGAGAGGAGATTTAAGTGTTTCAGAGGATAGCTGATATCGGGTTAAAAGAAGCCCTTAGTGACTAAGCCACCCGTGAATAAGTATGGGATGCACTAGAAGAATTTTGAAAGAGTAAGAGAGAAAAGTATAAACCTGGGATTTTTGTGAAATTAAATGATGATGATATGATAAATGCGATATGTAAAGTAGTAATGTGATGTGATACGAGCAAACTTTGTTCTATGAAATAGACTTATTGACTATTGGATAGCCTGTTTTACTTAACTACTGCAGCGGTAATGTCGGGAGTATTACCAGAATGGAAGCTTTGACGTGAAGCTACGAATAAGATAACATGCAACGACAATTGAAGTTTTCGTCGATTAAGGAAGGCAAATGGACCCGATAAAGGAGAAAAGGTAGATTGGAGTGAATGAACTTTTATGAAATTGTTTTTTTTAATATGGTACTTTGTTATAGGTCGGAAGGACAACAACCAACTCATATAGTAAGGACAACCAGGTTTGTGATTTTCCAAACTTTTTAAACAAGTTTTTGAAAATGATTTTCCTTTACAAATTTCTAAATGCCTTTTCGAATAAAATGATTTTTAAACATTGGTTGTCAAGTTACTACTTGAGTTTCTTGTTTGTTAGAAAGCCCGGATTACCTAGAAGGATGCTGTTTCAGACTTAGTATTGCTAATTCCAAGAACGAAGTAACCTATGATTATGAAGGAGTTGATTATTCCTAACAAGAAAGTGCAAATATTGTTTGATAAAATTTACAACATAATTAGCGTACAGAGTAACTATACATTCAATTACTAGGACTATCAGAGTTCGAAGAATTCATTGATTCAACAGAAGCCGAAGCGTGATCGAAGAATATTGGAAAAATTTCCAGATCTCTCTAAAAGCAGAGTATTATTAACAAAAAGATCGTTATGTCGAATGGTACGTGGTTATTCTAAATTAAAAGAGGAATCTCGAAGTTATCAGGTAGGAACGCCATTATAATCGAATTTTTAAGGTATTATATATGTAGGTGCGATGTTAGAGATGCAAGACGTAACAAATAAGAATCTACCATAATGCTTAATTTGTGAAAGCATTTCAGTGTACCTTCTAAAGTTGTTATATGACGTAATTGGGATATGATCGAACGAGCTCGAAAGATGAATACAAATGAAATATGGATGGTAACCAGTGGTATCGTTCTTGTCTTCAATATTACCGCGTATATTCCTTTTTAATTCCTAAAAATGTATGAACTTCTTTTCTTAATTCTTTATGATGATATCAAAAAGGAAGATATTCCATTCCTTTTAAATTTATTTGATTCCCTCAAGTCTTGCTTTCTGATTGGGACAAACAGTGTTATGGTGAGACACTTTGTCAGAATGACGAAGAGTCAGGTGGGACGCCACCTAATCATGTGCTGTATGCCATATGGTATGAGAGACTGGCCATCTTAAGTACCAATGTGGTTGTCTCATTCATATTCAAATCCTTGTTTCTTCTTTCTTTTCAATTCTAATTTTGTGGAATTTCGAATCCTACTAGTCGTTTCGTTGTACTGTCATTCTTTGCAAGAAGTTTTCAAACAGAAATCAACGTATCCTGAATCAAGTGGACGAAGTTCCATCTACATCTTAAGTATGGGAAGGAAATAAGGGCACCTGGCGAGGATTGCAAATCACTAGTCCCAGTGAAGAATCCACTAAGAATCAAGGGAATCTACTCCAACAAGGAATACGTTTTCGAGAACGAGAATATGCGATTTTCCTGTGAAATATGTTATTCAGAATACGGATGTGATGATATGGATGATCAGGGTGAATACCTTATGCGTTAAAGTATTAAAAGATGTGGGAGAAACTCAATTGTTTATCTCTCAAAGTTTTGTTGATAAGATGAATTACCCTGTTGAATTGATAAGATTGTGATTAAAGGACTAGCAAGTCAAGAATGTGTAGTTGTTAAATAAGTGAGTACCAATGGTGAAATTGAGAATCCTGGCAATAAGTTGTGTAGAATTGATATCCTGGAAGATAAGAGGATTTGATATTATTCTAAGGAATGGATTGACTACTAAAGCGTGATGTCCAGACAGACCGTCGTGACGAAAAGATAATTCTGAGGATGCCAAATGAGAAGGTGAGGAGGTTCAGAAGATGAAAGAAGGTAACGAATTTGTTAATGATGATTACGGTGATCAAGATATGAGTATTATGGTGATTATGGAATACATAAAAGTCGGAAGCAAACAAAGTTTGAAGATTTTATAGTAATTAAGGAGTTTCAAGATATGTTTTTGGATGAGTTATCAACATTTCCTTCGGATATAGAAATTGAGTTCGTGACTGACTTAGCACTTGAAATGAAGCCAGTGTCCAAGGCCCCGCACAGAATGACGCCAGTTAAAGTGAAGGAGTTAGCAAAGTAAATGTAAGAAATGCTAGAAGAAGAAGCGATTAGACCTAGTGTACCCCATAAGGTGCACCGGTATTAAATGTTAATAAGAAAGATGGAAGTATATGATTATGCGTCGAGTAGCAAGAGCTCAACAAGTTTACTGTCAAAAGCAAGTATCTGTTACCTCGACCCAATGATTTGTTTGATCAAATGAAAGAAGCAAAGTACTTTTATGAGATTGATTTAAGACTTGGTATTTCACCAACTAAAGATTAAACCTATGGATATATCAAAGATAATTTTCAGAACTAAGTACTGTTCTCGTATCGTCAATTGGATTAACCAATATGCTAGTAATATTTGAACTGGATGGACAACACCTTTAAGGAATATCCGAGTAAGATATAGTTGTGATACTTAAAGTCAACGGAGGACCATGCAAAGCATTTAATGATGGCTGGGAAGTTGGAGAAGAAAGAAGTTGTATGAAATATAGTTCTTAGAAAAAATAGTCAATGTAGAGAAGATCAAAAGAGATTCAGCAGAAGTTAAAATTACTATGAATGAAAAGAGACCAGAAACACCAACAAAAGTAAGAAGTTTTATCATGGGTCGGTTAATATTGGAAATTTGTGCAAGATTTCGTGAAAGTTGCAATATCTTGGATGAAGCTAACCAGGAAAAGCAAGAAGTTTTGTGAAATAGAGAAGGATGAAGGGAAAGTTTTGCAGAGTTAAAAGAAAGAATGGTTTTAGCACCTGTTTTATCAATTTAAAAGTATCAAGGAGGTTTGGTAGTTTATAGTGATGCTTCTCATTAGGGAATAGGATGTGTGTTGATGCAGCACAATAGAGTTATTGTATATGCATCCAGACAACCGAAACCTTATGAGCAGAAGTATCCTACCCATAATTTGGGATTAACAGTAATAATATTCGTTTTGAAAGATTTGGGAAACATGATATGTATGGAGAAAGGTGTAAGATCTATACGGGCCATAAGAGGTTCAAGTATGTATTCACGAGGAAAAGCAAAGATAGAGGAAAGCAATAACGGACATAGAAACTATAGCGGAAGAATTTTCTATGGAATTTTAGAAGTTGGAATTGGGAGTCAGAGTTTATAATCCAAACAGGAGCAAGGATGGATAGTATGACCTTTCAGTCGAAGTTGTTAAGATAAAGATAAGGAGATGTCAAAAGAAGATAATGGATCACGATGTTAGCAATAGTGAGAGGATATTTATTGCCCAGGAGAATGATCACGATATCCCCAGGTTCTCTTCCAGCACTTGGAAGTTACAAGTAGAAGAATTAAGAAATGAGATGCCATAGGGAATTCATAGTATAAAGTATATACTCTATTGAAGAGATGCCAAAATATATGGAAATAAAAGAAAAACAGCGATAACCAGGTATAAGAAGGATATTTCAAAATGGATTAGAAAGTGTTGGACACGTCAAAGAATTAAGGTGAACTATTGGAGGCCTAACGGATAAAGCAGACCCAGGGAATGGTTTTACAAGAAGTGAATCGTGAAAGGTACCAGTGATGTTCATGGAGAAAAGGAATGAAATTATAAGAGTATGTACTGATTATCGGGAGTTTAATAAAACAATGAATAAGAAGAAGTGAGACCCTATAAAGAATTGATTACTTATAAGACCTAATTTAAGAAGTGTGTTATGTATTGAGAATTAACTTAAGATATGACCTGAGAAAATATCAGAGATTACGATTAAAGTGAGTTCAGAGCATTGCAAGCTCTGATGATATTATGTGAAATGACAAGTGTATCAAGCGGCTCTAAGGAATTAAGGAATGTGGTGTATAAGGAGTATTTGGATAAGTAAACTGTATTTATTGATAACATCATCAGCTACTCAAGGAATAAGAGAGTCTGCGTGGGATGCCCAAGGATTTTTCTCTAAAAATCATAAGGAAAACAACTATACGTTGAGTCTTCAAGAATGAAATTTTGACTAGGGTTAACAAAGATTCTGAATTAATCCATTAACAACTACCTAAGCAAAGCTGTATGGTAACAGATGCATTATGCCGATAGAGAAGATTGGATGTAATTAAGACCACCGAGAAATTAATAGACGAATGGGAAAGAGTGGAATCTGAAGTTTAAATACTTAAAGGTGATAATACGTGAATATATAAGACTACTTTTCAGCCTTAACTGATAAAAAATGATAAGAGATACTTAATTGTTTAGAAACCAAGTGGAAAACGAGCACCGTCTAACATCCTTATGTGGAGAGTCAAAGTACGGAAATGATTTAGGAAGTGTAAGATATGTTGAGAGGTGAAGTTTTAAGGAAACACTGGAATGATAATTTATCAGCAATGTCAACTTTGGAATGCCACTTTACCAAGCTTTATGTGAACGCAAGTGTAGGTCCCCATTTTTATCGAGATAAAGTGGGAGAAATAAAATGGTTAAATTCTAAGTTAATCCAGCACACCAAGAGCGTAATGATATTGATTGAAGTAGCTCAGAGTAAACAAAGAAAGAAGCGGAATTGTATCGAGGGAGAGTATGAATATAGAAATAGGACTAGTAGTATTAGTAAAAATGTTGTCTTGAAAGAGATTGGATAAGTTGAGTAGAAGGGACAAGTTAAGTCCTAAATTTAGTAAACCATTCGAGGTATTGATAAATATAGATAAAGTTGTTCAAGTTGATATTACTGTTATAGCAGTATGTACATATAATGTGTTCTGCGTGTCAATGTTAAGACGATAAGTATCTGATTCGAATCAAGTGATTGATCAGGAGCCAATGGGCTCTTGTCCAAGTTTGTTTTGCATATAGTGATCGATCCAAATTCTTGATCATTAAAGGCAAGTCATTGGAAATGAGTGTATATCTATAGTAAGTACGTTTAAAATCCTCGAGTAGAAGAGTCTACTTGAAACTAGAGTCAGATATGCTTGACAAATATCCTCACTTGTGTAACTAGACCAGATTCTGAGGTCAGAATCTTTTTAAGGGGGGAAGGATATAACGACCCGTGTATTTTCGAATTATTTAAATATGTGATTATTATGGAAATTATTAAATAAAATATCTGTATTGGTTTTGACCGTCATGTGTTGTTTGATTATTATCTAGGTGTGATTTATGATGTATCGGGTTGTTCACGTGATTAATTTAGGAATTGTATTGAATTGTTCCACTTTTAAAGTGGATTTAATGCAACTTTATTTGTATAAATATTTGAAATGTCTCTAAAATTGTTTTTATGATTTTATAATTTCAATAATTATTTTTAGGATTTTATAAAATTGAGAAATCAATATTTTATTAATTATTTATCTTTAAATGGTTTTCTGAATGCTTTTATTTGTAAAATCCATAATTAATTCAAGAATTCTTCAAAAATTATGAAACTCATATTTATTTAAGTTTGGAATATTCTGAGAATTTTAAAATTATTTTTGAAATTTTTGGGATTAATTTTACCCGCGCGTTGTTTCGTTTATTTGAGAAAAGCGGGTATAAATTGCGTTTTAGAAATTGTTTTAAAATTACGGAATTTATGTTTTATAAACTTCAGGATATTTATAACTTTTTAAGACTACTTTCGTAATTTTCTGGCATTGTTTAAAGTGCAATTCGGTTCGTAAATTTGTGAGATTCAAAACAACCGGGTCTTAAAAGCTCGTAATTATCTTTTCAAAAACATGTCGGTTTAATAAGCAGGGGGACACGTGTTATATCCTTCTTGCAGCATCTGTCAGCAAAATAAAAATAAAATAACAACACCCCCTTTTCTTTTGTTTCGTTCATTCTCGAACTCTCTCTAATCTTTTTCTTCTCCCTATTTCCTCTTCCCCGTTCCTCTCTGTTCGGGTGAGTTCCGGCCGCTGTTTTTCCGGCTATCCCTGCTTTGACTTTGCTGCCACCACCGCCCATCTCCGGTTGGTTAGGTTGCTTAGCTCTGTTTTGCCTAATTGTATCCGTAAATATATACATACATATATATGTATGTGTGTTTAGTTGGGTGTGTTATTGTTGTGTCGCCTGCTATTCTGTTACATGCTATTGGGTTGCTTTTGTCTTCCTGATTGTTTTGGTTTCCGGTTGCCGCCGTTTGGATTCCGACCAGGCGACCGGATGTGTGTGTATTCGGTGTGTGGCGTGTGCTGTTTTGGTTGTGATGTTTCTGCTCAGCTGTTACTCTGTTTTTCCCCGTTCGCTTATTTTGGTTGTTGTGCGAGTATTGATTTAATTTTTAATTTTCTGTAGGAAAATTCATTGATTATTTTAATGAAATAAATTCACTTTGTACAGATACTCGATATTTAATCGGTGGAATTCGTGACGGAAACCTAGAATAATCGGGCACCCGCGAATTTTACCGCCGTCGGCGATGAGCCTCGGCGAGCCGACGGTGTACCGTGATGATACGTTATGAGTCCTAAACTTACAGAATAAATAAAATAGTTCGTATGATTATTTTCGGAACGAAAACTACTATTTGGTTTTAAAAGTCCTATTGAGCCGTGAATTGCGAATTGTGAATTATGAACTGTAATGATTGGATTGTTTGAGTGGTTGATTGTTGTGATAGACGTCGATGATGTTTCGACGGGTTGTCCGATAAACAAAGGGGACGCTGTCCGATTTCCGGGAAATCGGACTACGGAATACGGGAAGCGTATCCGAGGATTATCGGGACGTCGAAAGAGTATAAGTAAATACATATACGTATGTTTTATATAAAACCTGATTGTATGTTATAGTGAAACATTTTGCCAAAACTCAATAACCCTAATTTCGTAAATAACGAATATACGAATTTTGTAAAAACGAACACTGGATCGATTTCGAGAATGTGAACCCTAATTGTTGTCTGTTTTATTCTAATATGAATAATTACGAGTCAGGTTTGAATATTGTTGGGTGAGAATTAGTATCGAGGATATGTCAAGCATACCTAGACGTCTAACATAAGGTATTTGGACCCTGTAGGTTATAGTCGGGAACTTGAAAGTGGACGATAGACTAAAGATAACCTAGTGGTCAGTCGACGAACTCAGTAGAGTTTCAACAGAAAGACCTGAGTGTCGAAGTCGAATCCAATGGGATCTACTGGTTGGACGTTAAAGCCTGAGCGACAGAGTCGGCTCAGAGTTGATCAGTAATAGTTATAAAGCCTTGTAAGGCAAGTTTTTCTGAACTTTTCTTCAAGATATATTACCAATGTTTTTGAACTATTTCATAACATGTCGCTATTAATCAAAATAACTCATGTTTTACATTGCAAGTGCTTTAAACTATTAAACCTTGAACCCTGATTTTCTTGATCTTGAGCCGTAAGCCTTATTCTTTGTAAACCATCCTTTTTTGATCCTCAGATACAAATCACACAAATATGATACTACTTCCCAAATGTATAACTACCAAACACCAAACACTGAAATAAAATTGTTTGAAAATACAGAAATTTTTATACTTCAACCATTATTAAAAACCTCAAAGAACTATACCTTGAAAAACCATTATTTGTCTAATACCTGATCCTTTTACAGGTTGAAAACCGTTTCTCGTACATGCCTTGATATACCCTTATGATACTCATAAAACGCATTACGCTTTTGTACAAATGCTTTATCAATATGGATTATGATCTTGCTTATTGAATTACATTGTTTTTTTTAACACTGAATTGTTTTAGAATTGGATAGTTTTCTTATGTGGACCAGATTCGTGGTCAGAACAGATTCGTGGTCGAATTAGGCCAATGTGTGCCTTGGATCCAGTAATTAGAGCAGTGCTGTGTGCTTTGCTCGGGGTTAGTGCGTGACTGATCAGCATCCTAACCTTGGTTTTATAACTTAAAATGAATATCCAGTTCTAATAATTAGTTAAAAAGAAACTTGATTCCTTTGAATCATCTCATTTGATCATTTTTGAACCTCAGTTATCGTTATCATGACTTGCTGAGCTAGTTAGCTCACTCTTGCGAATCTTTTATATATGTTACAGTTGAAAAGGATATGGATGATAGTGAAGTTCCTCAGTCCAAAGTGTGGGCTAAGGTTCCAGTTGAGTTGGATCGAGCTAGCAGAAGCTTCATGGGGTAGAAAGATAGTCAAATTGTACGAATACTTTTATTATCAGATGTAAGTTAAATTAAAGGGAAATTTTGTATGTTGTAATAAAAGTTAAGGTTGTGGCTTGTTTTCATACTTTAACCTGTTGCGATCCGTGGTTATATAGAGCAGGGTCATTGCAATTAATATTTCATATACAGGTTGAGATATTGTATTTGTGTTGTGGACCCCTGACTTCTGACTCGGGTTTGGAGGGTGCCACAAGAAAGATCTTGTAAGAGGTATTCCTCATGTTCAGTTCTCAAAGGATGTTCTTTGTGATGCCTGTCAAAAGGGAAAACAGATCAAGGCATCATTCAAAAAGAAGCTTGAATCTATAATTGAAGAACCTCCTACAACTACTGCACATGGAATTTTTTGGACCAGTCAATCTCAAAGAAAAGATACCATCTAGAGATTGTTGATAATTTCTCAAAGTTCACTTGGACATATTTTCTCAAATCTAAAGATGAAGCTAGTGAAATCATTATCAATCATATAAGGCAAGTCAACAACCATCCTGATCTCAAGGTTAGAAGAATCAGGAGTGACAATATAACTAAGTTCAAGAATTCTGTTATGAGGTTATTTTGTGAAGAAAATGGAATCATGCATGAATTTTCAACAGCTAAAATCCACAACAAAATGGAGTGGTGGAAAGAAAAAACAGATCTCTTATTGAAGCTACAAGGACAATGCTAAAAGAATCAAAGTTACTAACTTACTTTTGGGTAGAAGCTGTAAATACTGCATGCTACACTCAAAATATTTCTTTGGTCAATCAAGCAAAATGCATGAATCCTTATCAATTGTTCAAGAACAAGAAGCCAACACTAAAATTTCTTCATGTCTTTGGCTGTAAATGCTATATTCTAAGGAATGAAACTGAGCAGCATGGAAAGTTTGATGCCAAAGCAGATGAAGGTATTTTTGTTGGGTATACAGTTGGAAAAGCATACATAGTCTACAATCTCAGAACCAACATTGTTATGGAATCTGTACATGTTGTGTTTGATGATAAGAAGATTGAAGGATTACAAGATGAAGGTTTCCATGAAAGCCTCAAATTTGACAATGTTGAGATGATTTGTGATGATAGTGAAGATGAAAGTGATCAAGAAATCATCTCTAAGGATAATGTAAAAAAGTCAGCAATAAATGAAGTACATAATTCAACATCCGTCGAGAGACATAGTGCATCATCCGTTGAGAGACAATCTGCATCATCCGTTGAAAGGCAAAGATCAACATCAGTTGAGCCATTAGTAGGAGTTGAAAGTCAATACAGATCACACACAGAAAGGACCCCAACTTCAAGTCAAAGATCCACAAACTCAGGGGGATTTTCTACTAATCAAAACTCATTCACACATTAAGACAACCATGAGGCCTCTTCATCTAGAGCTAATCTACCACAATAGAGTAAATGGACTAGAGATCACCCATTTGAACTAATTATTGGTGATGTAACTTCAAGAGTGCAAACTAGGAAAGCAACTCAAGAAGAATGTCTATACACCAGCTTCCTATCTTAGGAAGAACCAAAGAAGGTAGATGAAGCTTTTTTGGATCCTGATTGGGTTTTAGCTATGCAGGAAGAGCTAAATCAATTTGAAAGAAATAAGGTACGGAAGCTGGTACCCAAACCTAAAGGAAAAAATCCTATTAACACCAAATGGGTATTCAGAAACAAGATGGATGAAAATGGCATAGTAGTCAGGAAGAAAGCTAGATTGGTTGCTAAGGGCTATTATCAATAAGAAGGAATAGATTTTTATGAGACATTTACTCCTGTTGCAAGACTTGAAGCCATCAGAATCTTTCTAGCCTATACAGCCCATGCCAATTTCAAAGTCTATCAAATGGATGTCAAAAGTGCATTTCTGAATGGAGATTTGGAGGAGGAATTCTATGTCAGTTAGCCTCCTAGTTTTGTAGACCCAAACTTTCCAGAATATGTCTACTATCTTTTGAAAGCACTTTATGGCTTGAAGCAAGCACCTAGAGCCTTGTATGACACTTTGTCAAAGTTCCTTTTAGAAAATCACTTCACAAGAGGTACTGTTGATAAAACTTTTTTCTTTAGAAATGTTAATGGCTCTAGCATACTTGTTCAGATTTATGTAGATGATATTATATTTGGCTCTACAGATGAGAAATTTTCCAAAACGTTTGCCAAATTGATGCAAAGTAAATATGAAATGAGCATGATGGGAAAACTAACTTACTTTCTTGGTTTACAAGTTAAGCAAGTTAGTGATGGAATATTCATTAGTCAAACCACATATATTTATGATCTTTTAAATAAGTTTGACTTAATGGATTGCACATCTACAAAAACTCCCATGACCACTGCCACTAAACTTGAATTGAACACTACTGAAAAGTCTGTGGACATTTCAAGTTATAGAGGCATGGTTGGCTCACTTTTATATTTAACAGCTAGTAGTCCTGATATAATGTTTGCTACCTGTCTTTGTGCTAGATTTCAAGCTGATCCTAGAGAATCTCATTTAGTAGTTATTAAGAGAATTTTCAGATATCTCAAAGGAACACCAAAACTTGGCATTTGGTATCATAGAGATTCTGGTTTTGATCAATTGGTTATTCAGATGCAGATTATGTAGGTTGTAAAATTGATAGAAAAACTACATCAGGAACCTGTCAATTTCTAGGAAACAAGCTAGTGTCCTGGTTTAGTAAGAAACAAAATTCAGTCTCTACTTCTATAGCTGAAGCTGAATATATTGATGCTAGTATTTGTTGTGCACATATTTTATTGATGAGGAATCAACTATTGGACTATGGTCTACATGTAGACAAGATCCCAATCTTCTGTGACAACACAAGTGCCCTTGCTATTACTGAAAATCCTGTGCAGCATTCTAGGACCAAGCACATTGACATCAAGTACCACTTCATTCGTGAACATGTCATGAATGGTATTGTGGAACTTCATTTTGTTCCAAGTGAGAAACAACTTGCAGATATCTTTACCAGGCCACTTGCTGAGTCCACCTTTACTAAGTTAGTAAGTGGGTTAGGTATGCTTAATTATTCCTACATTGTTTTTAAATCTAAGACATTTGGAATTCAGCCAGAATCAAATTTGATTTTTCACATAATGATGAAATTTTGGCTAAGTTAAAATTTTCATCTCGACGGATGTTCATTATCCGCCAAAAATGAATATCCGTTGAATTTTATTATCTGTTGAAAACTCAAATATTATTTTTGGTAATTTTTATCTCAACGGATATATGTTTAATCATCATCCGTCAAATTGCTTTAATCATAGCCGTCAATTCTATTTCTTATTCGTCGAATTTACTTACAGTCTGTAAGTATATCTCGATGGATAACTGTTAGGGCAGAAAATACGCGCTAATAATACACGCAAGTATACGCGTTCACAAGTAATATAAAATACTTTCTAGTTCGTTCCCACAGAGACTCAGACTAATTATGTTCAATTAACACTTACTCACTAATGTATGATTACTTCTCAACGTCAAGAGAATAACACGTAGTTTTGATTAACTAAGTATTAACTATAATTAACTACGAGAATTAAACACTTAATTGACACTTGAATTAACAATATTAAACACACATGAGATCATAACTTCATTACTACTTCCTTCAATAGTTATTGTTATTACCGTTAGCATGTAACAGTGATGATATTAATCGAACAACATGAAACTGATAAAAGCCAACTTTCATTGTACTAATGCCATTCTACCAAATATCCACAATTAAGATAGAAGTTGAATAGTCATCAATTATATTGATACCCTATATGTCTACAGAATTTGACAACATAACGATTAAGCACAAGTTATTCCTTATGATTATACAGGGCAAGTAAAACGGTTAGAGTTACCCACTAATCATGCATTACCCACTAATCATGCATACACATACATAAACCTATGCTAGCATGGCAAGTTCTAAATCTCAAGATCCACCATCGCTTCACAAGAGATTAACCCCCTATCTTATATATTCGCGACGCACATAAGACGAATAAGCACAACCAATACTAGATATCATATAATCATCACACACTAAGGTATTAAACAACTAACTAAAGAATTCCATAGTAAATCCGTTACGATCCCATGATCACGATTAGCCCATAATTGAACTCATCGTCACCATGGGTTCATATGAAAACATGATAACACATGAGAATAACTAATAAAAATACTTATTAAAACTAGAGTACATCACAGGAGTAATAAGGTTCAAAATAAAGAAAACTAGCATCCACTGATACAACGAATAAAAGAATCACAAGAAAACTATGCTTCCTCTTCTTCGTTGCGATGTGTTAAAACGGTCTTCTTCCTTATCTCCTTGCTCCTCGATTGATACCTCAATTCAACACACGTGAAACGTCTCTGAAAACTACTTATATAGGAGCTCCACATGTCCCAGCTATCTCAGAAGTCGGAAGTTTAACAGGAATAGAACTCTAAAAATCAGGATTTTAATTCACGACCCTGCCGTCAAGCTTTCATCTTGAGAAGTCCTTGATGAAACGCCAATAAAACCCGTAAGACCAAGAAAACTACGGATTTCTTTCACAGGAATAGGTGGTGGAAGGTTTTCAATGACTCCCACCTTGGCTTTGTCCACCTCAATACCCTTGCTAGAGACTTTATGCCCAAGAATAATGCCTTCACGCACCATAAAGTGACATTTTTCCGAATTTAGCACCAAATTAGTTTCCACACACCTTTTGAGCACCGCACGAAGATTATTCAAACATTCATCGTACGAATGTCCAAAGACGGAGAAGTTGTCCATGAACACTTCGACATTATTTCCAATCATATCAGAGAATATAGCCATCATACATCTCTGAAAAGTGGCAGGTGCGCCACATAAGCCAAACGAAACTCTGCGAAAAGCAAACGTGCCAAATGGACAAGTGAAGGTAGTATTTTCTTGATCCTCTGGTGCAATGCAAATCTGATTATACCCCGAATAGCCATCCATAAGACAATAATACTCATGACTGGCCAACATGTCAAGCATCTGATCAATAAATGGAAGAGGGAAGTGATCCTTTCTCGTGGCCTTGTTCAACATTTTGTAATCCATGCATACCCTCCATCCTGTGACTGTTCGAGTAGGGATGAGCTCGTTCTTCTCATTTGCTACCACAGTTATACCTCCTTTCTTCGGTACACATTGCACGGGGCTCACCCAAGAACTGTCAGAAATAAGATATATGATTCCTGCATCCAGCCACTTCAGAATTTCTTTCTTCACCACTTCTTTCATGATAGGATTAAGTCATCGTTGTTGCTCAACAGTTGGCTTACTACCTTCCTCTAGCAGAATTTTATGCATGTAGTACGAAGGGCTGATCCCTTTGATATCTGCTATAGTCCATCCGATAGCCGATTTGAATTCTCTCAAGATCCTCAAGAGCTTGTCCTCCTCACTACCTGAAAGGTCAGATGCAATAATAACAGGTAAAGTAGATTCATCACCTAAAAAAGCATACCTCGAGTGTTCAGGCAATGGTTTAAGCTCCAAAGTAGGTGCTTCCTCAATAGATGGTTTGAGCTTTCCTTCAGCATTCTTGAGATCAGAAGTACCAAGAGATTCAAATGGCATGTCTAGCTTTCGCCTCCAAGGAGAAGCATTTAGATATTGTAGTTGCTCATTGCCATCCTGATCATCACTGTCAAACTCCCCAACTAAGGCTTTCTCTAATGCATCAGACATTAACATATGATCAAGTTATGAAGTTACCGCAGAATCAATCAAATCCACCTTTAAGCACTCCTCGTCTTTTATAGGGAATTTCATCGCTTTGAATACATTGAATGTCACATCCTGATCCTGCACCCTCATAGTAAGTTCACCTTTCTACACATCTATCAAGGTACAGCCTGTAGCCAAGAAAGGTCTTCCCAAGATTATGGGGATCTTCTTATCTTCCTCGAAATCCAAAATGACAAAGTCTGCAGGGAAGAAGAGCATATCCACCTTTACTAACACGTCTTCCACTATGCCTCATGGATATATAATAGAACGATCAGCCAATTTTAGAGACATGTAGGTGGGTTTTGGATCAGGAAAATTCTGTTGGATTTTAATCGTAGCGGAGGCATGGTAAAACACTTTTACACACATAAAATCCAAATAAAAGCATATAAATCGTGGTAAAAACATAGGGATCGATTACTAACCATTAATATGCAATCCAAAAGCAACGTTCGGAGATCCTTAGCAGCTGCTCCTCAAACGTGAAGCACTCCACCGGTATCCACCAAGAAAACGACGTTAAGGAGGAGGAGGAGGTGGAGAGAATTTGGTTTTCTAAAACTTTTGGGTTTTTGGGTTCAAATAAAAATAGGGTCTATAATAGTATATTAATAGGCAAAATTTTCAGCTGAAATTTTCCCATAAATATTATTATTATTATCCCATTTATTATTCTCATTAATAATTAAAACACCTTTTAATTATTAATCATTTTTCTAAACACTTTAGAAATAATTCTCTCTCTTGATTTAATTTCCAAAAATTAAATCCTTAATTAATAATATTAAGAACTTTTCTTAATTAATTTATAATCAATTAAATCTCATTTAATGAATTATTAAATTTGCCAATTAATTATTTATTTCACAAATAAATAATTATTAGCCATTATTAATTAATTCCTCCACCAATAAATCATTCTCTTTTTATGGTGTGACCCTGTAGGTTCAATATTAAGCCGGTAGTAGAAATAAATAATAATAAAACTATTTGATCATTATTTGTATAAATTCTCTAATTTATTAAATATGATTAATTAATTAATTATATTTATTCTACATCGTGAGGGATACTTCTCAGCATATCGCGACTATCCTGATAAACTCCTTCTACCCTACAATGTCCTGATTAAATACAAGGCATGGATCTCGTGTCAAGCCTATCTAATTCAATCACTTGCTTACCATTTACTATGTGTAGTTCTATGCAAATTAGAAACTCCTTTCTAATTTCATTCACTCTGCCCAGAGATTCCTGAACTAGCATAAGTGGATCAGCCTTGAACATTCGCTTCCTTCATTGGAAGGGGTAGATCCTATATTGATCATACACTATCTTCGTGTACAAATTCCTATACCCAGTAGAGCCCTAATAATTGTCCCTGGAGACTAAGAACTAAACCAAAGCATAGTTCAGTGTACACAAGATGACTATGATGACCTCAAGTCTAAGGATACTTGTACAACTCACTATGTGAACAACTGCTGACACGTGAGTGAACTCCATCAGTTGTTCAGCTGTGCGAGTCATATTCAGTGAACTTATTCTATAATAAGCACCTACATACTAGCTATAGTGTCACCACACAAATATCTATGAGAACAGACATCCTTCATAATGAAGCAAGCATAGTATGTACCGATCTTTGCGGATTATTAATTACCAGTTAGTAATCCTATGACCAGGAACTATTTAAGTTTAGAGTTATCATCTTTTAGGTCTCACTATTATGATCTCATCATAATCCATAAAAAAGCTTTACTCTAAACTATGGTATATCTTATTTAAAAACATAAATAGATAGAGCCCGTAATAAAAAAAACAAGTCTTTTATTAATATCAATGAAATCAAAACAGATTACATAAAAGGTTATTCCTAAATTCTAATACATGATTGGACTTAGGACATATTCCTTTCAATCTCCCACTTGTACTAAAGCCAATCACTCTGGTATCTAATACCCATCTTGTCTTTATGACGTTCAAAGTGACTCTGAGAAAGTGGCTTTGTGAGTGGGTCTGCTACGTTGTTATGTGTGTTAACTCTCTCGACGTTGACATCTCCTCTTTCAATAATCTCCCTAATCAGATGAAAGCGCCGCAGGACATGTTTGGAATTTTTATGAGACCTAGGTTCCTTGGCTTGTGCTATTGCTGCGTTGTTATCACAATACAACACAATAGGCTCTTCGACGCTAGAAACAACTCCCAACTCAGAAACAAATTTCCTCATCCAAACAGCTTCTTTTGCAGCCTCACTTGCAGCTATATATTCCGCTTCCGCTGTGCAGTCAGCCGTTGTCGACTGTTTGGAACTTTTCCAACTTATCGCACCACCGTTTAGAGTAAACACGTACCCTGACATGGATTTGCTATCACTCTCTGATTGAAAACTAGAGTCGGTATAACCCTTTATTTTCAACTCAAATTAACCTCCAAAAACAAGAAAAATGTCCTGAGTCCTTCGCAAGTACTTAAGGATGTTTTCCACTGCTTTCCAGTGGTCTTCACCTGGATTGGACTGATATCTGCTCGTCACACTAATTGAATAAGCAACATCAGGCCTCGTACACAACATCGCGTACATGATAGATCCTATTGCTGAAGCATAAGGAATCTTACTCATACGCTCTCTTTCCTTAGGTGTCTTAGGAGACATTTTTTCGAAAAGGGACACTCCATGACTCATCGGTATGAGACCTCTTTTGGAGTTTTCCATGCTAAACCTTTTAAGCACTTTCTGGATGTATGTACCCTGGGTAAGACCTATCATTCTTCTAGATCTATCTCTATAGATCTTCATACCGTGAATATAGGATGCTTCTCCCAAGTCCTTCATGGTGAAGTTTTTTGATAGCCATACTTTGACTGATTGCAGCATCGATATATCATTTCCTATAAGAAGTATGTCATCCACATACAATACAAGAAATGTTACCGCGCTCCCACTAACCTTCTTGTAGACACATGGTTCATCCATGTTTTTAATAAAATCAAACTCTTTGATTGTCTCATCAAAATGGGTGTTCCATCTACGAGAAGCTTGCCTTAAACCATATATGGTTCGCAGCAGCTTACACACTAGGTGTTCATTTCCCTTGGAAAGAAACCCTTCCGGCTGTGTCATATACATTTCCTCCTCAAGTTCCGCATTGAGGAAGGCCGTTTTCACGTCCATTTGCCAGATTTCATAGTTGTAGTAAGCAGCAATCGCAAGCAAAATCTGAATTGATTTTAACAGGGATACAGGCGATTAGGTTTCATCAAAGTCAATCCCTTGTCTTTGATTAAATCCTTTTACCACTAGCCTAGCCTTATAGGTCTCCACCTGGCCATCTGCTCCAATCTTTCTCTTATATACCCACTTGCACCTAATAGGCTTAACACCTTCAGGCGCTTCAACCAGAGTCCATACTTGGTTGGTATACATAGATTCCATTTCGGATTTCATGGCACTATGCCATTTCTCTGAGTCAACACTACTCATAGCCTCATTATAGGTCTTAGGGTCGTCTTCATCAATGATTGACAACTCATTGTCATTCTCAATGACAAGGCCATAATACCTCTCAGGTTGGCGAGACACTCTCTATGACCTACGAATGGGTTGTTCCACAGAAGGTTGTTCAGTCTGAACAGGTGTTTCCACTTGGGTAGTTTATGCTTCTTGAACTTCATCAAGTTCAATTTTGCTCCCACTGTTTCCTTCAAGGATAAACTGCTTTTCCAAGAAGGTAGCATGTCTGGAGACAAACACCCGATGATCGGTGTAAAAGTAATACCCTAAAGTCTCTTTAGGATATCCCACAAAACTACATTTTACGGATCGAGATTCCAGCTTATCTAGGTCAACTTTCTTGACATAAGCTGGACATCCCCAAATCTTAACGTATTTAAGACTCGGTTTCCTTTCTTTCCATATCTCATACGGAGTTTGAGGAACAGATTTGGAAGGCACCTTATTCAGTAAATATGCTGAGGTTTCCAATACATAACCCCATAGGAATACTGGAAGATTTGCATAGCTCATCATGGACCGAACTATGTCTAACAAAGTTCGATTTCTCCTTTTAGATACCAATCTGGAGGAGTCCACTGGGAGACTATACCATTTACTTTGAGATAATCTAGAAACACTCCATTAAAGTATTCACCACCTCGATCTAATCGAAGAATTATAATACTATGTTTGGTTTGTTTCTCCACTTCATACTTATACTCTTTGAACTTTTCAAAGGCTTCAGACTTGTGTTTCATCAAACACATATCCGAATCTAGATCTATCATCTATGAAAGTAATCAAGTACGAAAATCCTCCCATGGCTTGCGTAGACATTGGTCAACACACATCTGTGTGTACCAATCCTAGCATATCTGCAGCCCTCTCTCCATGTCCACTAAATGGAGATTTGGTCATTTTACCCAATAGACAAGACTCGCACGTAGGATATGATTCAAAATCAAAGGGGTCTAGTAACCCTTCCTTATGCAATGTCCGAAGTCTATTTTCACTAATATGACCTAGCCTACAGTGCCATAAATAGGTCAGATTTTCATCATCTCGTTTTCTTTTATTAGTTTGTTCAATCTGAAGTAAATCATGCTCTACGTCACATACATACAGACCATTATTTAAAATTCCACATCCATAAAGAACATTATCTCTAAGGATAGAACATTCATTATTCTTAATAATAAATGAAAAACCATCCAAACCCAACATAGGGATAGAAACAATATTCCTCACAATAGAGGGAACGTAATAACAATTATTCAAAATAATAGTCTTGCCCGTAGGCATATATAAACTAAATGATCCTACAGCTATGGCCGCAACCCTTGCTCCATTGCCCATACATAGAATCACGTCATCTTTTTCAAGATTCCTACTTCCCTTTAGTCCTCGCAACGAATTGCAAATATGAGAACCACAGGCGGTATCTAATACCCAAGTAGAAATTTGACCTAGTGACATATTAACTTCGATCATGAACATGCATGAATCAGAAGCGATAGTCTTACTACCCTTCCTCTTCTTCAATTCTACAAGGTAAACCTTGCAGTTTCTCTTCCAGTGCCCTAACTTGTTACAGTGAAAGCATACAGCTAAATTAGGATCAGTCAACTTGTGAGCATCTAGTATGCTCCTGAGTGATAGTGCAGAAGACATAATATAGTAAATCTGTAAATGATAAACACATAACAACACTCAGCAAATATTCGATTTCATTTTAAAAACACTATATAAATCGGGTCTTTATTCATAAGTGGCTCCCACTAGTTTACCTAATTTATTCAACCCCCTACGTGAAAAATTAAGCATTCATAATGCTAGTGGGAATAGGGATCCTACATTCCATTACACAACCCCGGCTGTGGCATGAAACGCCATGTAATGTTCAATAGGCAGACAACTCTTGTCAATTACATCTTATGTTATTCCCTAATCAAACTTTAGCCTCTTGAATAATTGAGTCATGGCTGTGGCACGACAAACTCAATATTATAAGTCAAGTCTAACCCAACATTCCGTACAATTGAATCAGTCCCCAAAGGCCCACGACTGTGGCACGTAACGACCTTAGATTCTTATTCAATGTACACATCTCTATGTAATAGACAAGTATTTCTTATTTCAAAATCAAAGCCCTCGGCTGTGGCACGAAACGACAATGATTTAAAAATAAGAACTACTTTCTATCATGTTGGAAGGCTATGACCGACACAAGCCCGTTGTGTCATTGGCCAATTACTACTTGATATTATATAATTTTAGAGGGATTATATTACGTTACAATCATAATCATATTATAAAGAGATTCTTCCTTTTAAATTAAATATTTCAAATCAATAATTAATAATAAGATGATTCCCAGATCGGGTGGAGCATTGTCAAGAGGCGTCACTTAATAACCCTTTCTTACAGATAGAAATCTGTTGTTGATAGAATCATCCTTTCTCTCATATCGAAAATTCATATTCAATTACGTGTTTCAAAAATACAAGAATCTCATGATTGTATTCATAATATTGTTATTAAGGTTATGAAACAATTTCACTATACTAGGTTGTCTAACAAACGCCTTATGTTCATTTAAGTTCACCTAAATCTATCATCGCATGATAAACTAAGCATATATCACATATATAAACATGAATAAACATCAAGGTAGGCATGTTACATTATCTAACATATTGGTCTAAGCATTATACATCTCCATGTATCACATGAAGCATTTAAAAGCAGTTAAAACAGTTAAAAAACAGCTTTAAAACACTTTCGGAAATATAAACAGTTCAAAACTTTTATATAAACTAAAATTTGATCACTCCATTAGATCCGTCTCAGAAAAACGAATCCAACGATATATTGCACGCCTAAAATTGAGTTACGAAACTCCCAGAAATCAAATTTTAATGTAAACAGTCGGGCTGTAACGCATTACAGGAACGCGTTACAAGCCCTGTAACGCATTCTGGTGATGCGTTACAACCCTTTTAACCAATTAAAAGGTGTAACGCATTCCGTGAATGCACCACAGGGTGTAACGCATCCCCGGAATGCGCGACACCCTTTATTTTTTTTTCTTTCTCCCAGCAGCCGCCGTCTTTTTCCTCGAACGCCGTGCATGTCAGCTTCTACCGTCCTTTTCTGTGTCTTCTCTTTACACAGCAGGTAATAGCAGACAACACAAATATATATATACTATATATACATATATTTACTTATTTAATTACGAATTTTAATTGCAAGATCTTCAAAAATTCATAATAAAAAATCTATACATCATAAAATTATGAAAAAAAATACCCAGACGATCTACAACACTTGTAGAACCCAGATCAACATTAAAAATTATTCTGAGAAACGATTTCTCATCAGACAAAATTAATCCATTATATAACTTGTAAAAATCATAATTAATTCATACAAGCACATAAAATTCTGAAATTTTTACCACAGATCTATATACATACAACCTATGCTCTGATACCAATGTTGGATTTTAATCGCAACGGAGGCATGGTAAAACACTTTTACACACATAAAATCCAAATAAAAGCATATAAATCGTGGTAAAAACATAGGGATCGATTACTAACCTTTAATATGCGATCCAAAAGCAACGTTCGGAGATCCTTACCAGCTGCTCCTCAAACGTGAAGCACTCCACCAGCATCCACCAAGAAAACGACGTTAAGGAGGAGGAGGAGGTGGAGAGAATTTGGTTTTCTAAAACTTTTGGGTTTTCGGGTTCAAATAAAAATAGGGTCTATAATAGTATATTTATAGGAAAAAATTTCAGCTGGAAATTTCCCATAAATATTATTATTATTATCCCATTTATTATTCTCATTAATAATTAAAACACCTTTTAATTATTAATCCTTTTTCTAAACACTTTAGAAATAATTCTCTCTCTTGATTTAATTTCCAAAAATTAAATCCTTAATTAATAATATTAAGAACTTTTCTTAATTAATTTATAGTCAATTAAATCTCATTTAATCAATTATTAAATTTGCCAATTAATTATTTATTTCACAAATAAATAATTATTAGCCATTATTAATTAATTCCTCCAGCAATAAATCATTCTCTTTTTATGGTGTGACCCTGTAGGTTCAATATTAAGCCGGTAGTAGAAATAAATAATAATAAAACTATTTTATCATTATTTATATAAATTCTCTAATTTATTAAATATGATTAATTAATTAATCATATTTATTCTACATCGTGAGGGATACTTCTCAGCATATCGCGACTATCCGGATAATATGAATTCACTGCTTAGAATACCAAGAACCTATTCAGTGAATAGTTACCGTACAATAAACTCCTTCTACCCTACAATGTCCCGATTAAATACAAGGCATGGATCTCGTGTCAAGCCTATCTAATTCAATCACTTGCTTACCATTTACTATGCGTAGTTCTATGCAAATTAGAAACTCCTTTCTAATTTCATTCACTCTGGCCAGAGATTCCTGAACTAGCATAAGTGGATCAGCCTTGAACATTCGCTTCCTTCACTGGAAGGGGTAGATCCTATATTGATCATACACTATCTTCGTGTACAAATTACTATACCCAGTAGAGCCCTAATAATTGTCCCTGGAGACTAAGAACTAAACCAAAGCATAGTTCAGTGTACACAAGATGACTATGATGACCTCAAGTCTAAGGATACTTGTACAACTATCACTATGTGAACAACTGCTGACACGTGAGTGAACTCCATCAGTTGTTCAGCTGTGCGAGTCATGTTCAGTGAACTTATTCTATAATAAGCACCTACATACTAGCTATAGTGTAACCACACAAATATCTATGAGAACAGACATCCTTCATAATGAAGCAAGCATAGTATGTACTGATCTTTGCGGATTATTAATTACCAGTTAGTAATCCTATGACCAGGAACTATTTAAGTTTAGAGTTATCATCTTTTAGGTCTCACTATTATGATCTCATCATAATCCATAAAAAAAGCTTTACTCTAAATGATGGTATATCTTATTTAAACACTTAAATAGATAGAGCCCGTAATAAAAAAAACAAGTCTTTTATTAATATCAATGAAATCAAAACAGATTACATAAAAGGTTATTCCTAAATCCTAATACATGATTGGACTTGGGACATATTCCTTTCAAATTCAACTTTTTGAAGATCGACAATGGCATCAGATTGATTCTTGCTCCCAAATCGCACATGCATTTGTCAAAAGACAACTTGCCAATGGTGCAAGGAATGGTGAAGCTACCTGAATCTTTAAGCTGTGGAGGTAATTTCTGTTGCAGCACAGCACTGCACTCTTCCGTTAGAGCAACGGTCTCAAGGTCATCCAGTTTCACCTTCCTTGAAATAATACTCTTCATGAATTTCGCATAACTAGGCATTTGCTGCAGAGCCTCAGCGAAAGGTATGTTGATGTGAAGTTTATTGAACATCTCCAGAAACTTACCGAACTGCTTATCCAGCTTTTGTTGTTGCAATCTCTTAGGGAAAGGTGGTAGAGGATAGAGTTGTTTCTCCCCTGTATTACCCTCAGGCAGAGTGTGTTCAACAGTAGTCTTCATTGGTTCCGCCGCTTTCTCCTTTTGCTTCTCTTCTTCATCACCAACTTCAGCTTCTCCGTCTTTTGCTTTTTCAGCATCAGCAACTTTTCCAGACCTTAAGGTAATAGCCTTGACTTGCTCTTTAGCTTCCTTCCTGCCTGGCACTTCAGTATCACTGGGAAGTGTGCCAGGTTGACGATTGAGCACTGCATTGGCTATTTGACCGATTTGATTTTCCAAGGTCTTGATAGAAACAGCCTAACTTTTGCACAACAGCTTGAGTTCCTCGAAATCAGCACTAGAAGGTGGAGCAGCACCTCCTTGTTGAGGGTATGATTGCCTTTGAGCATAATACTGTGGTTGTTGGAATCCAGGTGGATTAAATTGTTTACTTACGCCTTGCTGATATGGTTTTTGAATATCATTCTGATTATTGCTCCAGCTAAAATTGGGATGATTTCTATTGTTAGGATGATTGGTAGCTGGCACAGGCTGCTGCGGTCTCTGATAATTGTTCACATACTGAACAGATTCATTAACAAGAGAACACTGATCCATAGAATGAGAACCTGCACAAATCCCACAGACCATAGTTATCTGATTGACTCCATAGGTGGCTAAAGAATTGACCTTCAAAGACAGCGCTTGGAGCTGCGCTGCAATAGCTGTAGCTGCATCAACTTCCAGAATACCTGCTACCTTCCCAGGCATCATCCTTTGAGTTAGGTTTTGATGCTCATTTGCAGCCATAGTTTCAATAAGATTATAAGCCTCAGTATAGCTTTTGGCCCACAAGGCGCCTCCAGCTGCTGCATCGAGCATGGGCCGAGATTGGGCACCCAAACCATTATAGAAACCAGTGATCACCATCCAGTCAAGCATACCATGATGTGGACACTTTCTCAACATCTCCTTGTAGTGCTCCCAAGCTTCGCACATAGGAGTAAGAGCACTCCTTATAGCTGCACCAGGAACTTTTGTGCAAGATCTTGCCAAGTAGTAATGGACCCAGCTGGTTCAGAATATAACCAGTCCTTAGCATTATCCCTCAAAGAGAATGGGAAAAACCTCAGCTTGATAGCCTCATCAGTCACACCATTATATTTGAAAATACTACAGATCTCGATAAAATTCCTGATGTGCATGTTCGGGTCTTCAGTCGCAGCACCTCCGAAAGAAACAGAATTCTACACCATCTGAATAGTGCCCAGCTTGATTTAAAAAGTGTTAGCCTGAATAGCCGGATGAAGGATGCTTAACTGAATTTCATCAATTTTAGGCCGAGAAAAGTCCATAAGAGCTGGATCTGCCGGAACTATACGATCACCCATGATTACTGGTTCATTATGCTCACTCTCTTTATCCGAATCTTCAAAATCTATCTTCTCCGGAATATAAAGAACTGAGTCTGTCTCCTTAGCCGTATCTAAAGTCCTCTTGCGAGTACGAGAACGTGTTTGCATAAACGCTCGCTAAAGTACCTGAAACACAACCGGAAACACTAAGTAACACATCTTAATTAATGAGTCCTAACTACCACTGATGGTAAGTACATAAACTAAACAAATACGCCGAGTCCCCGGCAGCGGCGACAAAAACTTGTTAGGGCGGAAAACACGCGCTAATAATACACGCAAGTATACGCGTTCGCAAGTAATATAGAATACTTTCTAGTTCGTTCCCACAGAGACTCATACTAATTATGTTCAATTAACACTTACTCACCAATATATGATTACTTCTCAACGTCAAGACAATAACACGTAGATTTGATTAACTAAGTATTAACTATTATTAACTACGAGAATTAAACACTTAATTGACACTTGAATTAACAATATTAAACACACATGAGATCATAACTTCATTACTGTTTCCTTCAATAGTTATTGTTATTACCCTTAGCATGTAACAGTGATGATATTAATCGAACAACATGAAACTGATAAAAGCCAACTTTCATTGTACTAATACCATTCTACCAAACATCCACAATTAAGATAGAAGTTGAATAGTCATCAATTATGTTGAGACCCTATAGGTCTACAGAATTTGACAACATAATGATTAAGCACAAGTTATTCCTTATGAATACACAGGGCAAGTAAAACGGTTAGAGTTACCCACTAATCATGCATACACATACATAAACCTATGCTAGCATGGCAAGTTCTAAATCTCAAGATCCACCATCGCTTCACAAGAGATTAACCCCCTATCTTATATGTTTGTGACGCACATAAGACGAATAAGCACAACCAATACTAGATATCATACAATCATCACACACTAAGGTATTAAACAACTAACTAAAGAATTCCATAGTAAATCCGTTACGACCCCATGATCACGATTAGCCCATGATTGAACTCATCGTCACCATGGGTTCATATGAAAACATGATAATAACACACGAGAATAACTAATAAAAATACTTATTAAAACCAGAGTACGTCACAAGAGTAATAAGGTTTAATGTAAAGAAAACTAGCATCCACTGACACAATGAATAAAAGAATCATAAGAAAACTATTCTTCCTCTTCTTTGTTGCGATGTGCTAAAACGGTCTTCTTCCTTATCTCCTTGCTCCTCGATTGATACCACGATTCAACACACGAGAAACGTCTCTGAAAACTACTTATATAGGAGCCCCACAAATCCCAACTATCTCAGAAGTCAGAAGTTCAATAGGAATAGAACTCTAAAAATTAGGATTTTAATTCACGACCCTGAGCAGCCGCCCAGCAATCCTGAGCGGGCGCCCAGCTTCCTGAGCGGCCGCCCAGCCAGGCTGAGCGGCCGCCCAGCCAGGCTGAGCGGGCGCCCAACACCTCACTGTAAAATTTATTATTTTTCTTCTATTTTCTGCTGCGTTCTGCTCCTAACTTCCCACTTGCAATGCCAAGCACATACTTAGGCCTATTCCTGATGAAATCTCTCCACAAATGCAAGTAATACCCTGAAATGCATAAACACTAGAAAAACACATCAAATACATAAAATACTTGAATTCAAGACATCAATTCAATCCATTATAAGACGTTTTAAGTGGTATAAAATACCACTTATCACACCCCCAAACTTAAATCGATGTTTGTCCTCAAGCGTCACAGACTCAAAAACAAAACAAAAACATGCATGAATGTAATCTATTTGAAATGCAGCGATCCCCCTCACTACGACTAAACCAACCAATTCACGACATCTCAACAAATGCAATTAGGCGACTAAAGATCAATCAAATCATGTAAACTAACATACACCCAGAAATGTGGTGTGTGCGGATGCTTAACAGATATGCTTCGAAACTAGATCAATTATCATAACTCGACTATCCTCAAGGAAATCACATGATTATACGAAGAATAAATTCTAGGCACAAAATGACTTAAACACTTCAAGATTACTGGAGCTTATTATGGAATCATGCTTTTATTCAACACAACAAGAAATGCTTATTTGACGGTGCAATGAGTGAGGTCCACAAAAGACTTATGCAATGGCATCCATTTAGCGAGCGTTAGGTTAGCGGATCCCAGACTATAAAAGCCTTAGGTCACTAGGCACAAAGTCCCCTAAGAACTTAATAATACACGTGCTAATAATACACGCAAGTATACTTGTTCGAAAGTAATATAAAATAATTTCTAGTTCGTTCCCACAGAGACTCAGACTAATTATGTTCAATTAACACTTACTCACCAATGTATGATTACTTCTCAACGTCAAGACAATAACACGTAGATTTGATTAATTAAGTATTAACTATAATTAACTATGAGAATTAAACACTTAATTGACACTTGAATTAACAATATTAAACACACATGAGATCATAACTTCATTACTATTTCCTTCAATAGTTATTGTTATTACCCTTAGCATGTAACAGTGATGATATTAATCGAACAACACGAAACTGATAAAAGCCAACTTTCATTGTACTAATACCATTCTACCAAACATCCATAATTAAGATAGAAGTTGAATATTCATCAATTATGTTGAGACCCTATAGGTCTACAGAATTTGACAACATAACGATTAAGCACAAGTTATTTCTTATGATTACACAGGGCAAGTAAAACGGTTAGAGTTACCCACTAATCATGCATACACATACATAAACCTATGCTAGCATGGCAAGTTCTAAATCTCAAGATCCACCGTCGCTTCACAAGAGATTAACCCCCTATCTTATATGTTCGCGACACACATAAGACGAATAAGCACAACCAATCCTATATATCATACAATCATCACACACTAAGGTATTAAACAACTAACTAAAGAATTCTATAGTAAATCCGTTACAACCCCATGATCACGATTAGCCCATGATTAAACTCATCATCACCATGGGTTCATATGAAAACATGATAATAACATACGAGAATAACTAATAAAAGTACTTATTAAAACCAGATTACGTCACAAGAGTAATAAGGTTCAAAGTAAAGAAAACTAGCATCCACTGATACAACGAATAAAAGAATCACAAGAAAACTATGCTTCCTCTTCTTCATTGCGATGTGCTAAAACGGTCTTCTTCCTTATCTCATTACTCCTCGATTGATACCACGATTCAACACACATGAAACGTCTCTGAAAACTACTTATATAGGAGCCCCACAAGTCCCAGCTATCTCAGAAGTCAGAAGTTTAACAGGAATAGAACTCTAAAAATCAGGATTTTAAATCACGACCTTGAGCGGCCGCCCAGCAATCCTGAGCGGGCGACCAGGTTCCTGAGCGGCCGCCTAGCCAGGCTGAGCGGACGCCCAGCACCTCACTGGAAAATTTATTATTTTTCTCCTGATTTCTGCAGCGTTTTGCTCCTAACTTCACACTTGCAATGCAAGCACATACTTAGGCCTATTCCTGATGAAAGCTCTCCATAAATGCAAGTAATACCCTGAAATGCACAAACACTAGAAAAACGCATCAAATACACAAAATACTTGAATTCAAGAAATCAATTCAAGCCATTATAAGACGTTCAGAGTGGTATAAAATGCCACTTATCAATAACCTTTAGAATTTCTACAGTTTATTTTATTTTGAAACAGCTATTTTGGGAAAATTTCATTGAGTACTTTATTTTAATTTTTAATTTTTACTTGTTTATTTCTGAGAAAGTATATAAGCCCCATTTCATTTTCTATTTTACTTTTATCTTTCTTACAGCAATTTCTACTCTCTCTTAGTCTCCAAACCAAAACCTCTCTTTTCTGTAACTGTTTTCATTCACAATAATGCCACCTGTAGTCAAGATAATGTCTTAATCTTGATTCGTGTATGAAAAGAACAACTTTGTAGCATTATTGAACAAGGGTATTGTTGCTTCTGAGACCTATCACAAAATTATGGACTTCATTCATGGCTGCAAACTGAGCTATTCAATGTTCGCATCACCAGTAATCTACTGTGAGGTTATGTATGAGATATGGACTAAAGTAGTGTACAACTCCAAAGATAAGTCTGTTGCCTTCTCTCTCAAAGGTAACGACCATTGTATTAACTGTGATGAAATTTAAGCATGATTACGATTTCCTGAAAATAATGAACTGGTTCCACAGAAAGACACATATGTCAGTGCCATGCTTGTTTCTATGGGCTATGCTCTTAACCCTGCCAAGTTAGGTGAGGTTAGGATGATGGGCCTTAGAAAAGAATGGATTTTTCAATGTGATTCCTTCGTTAAGGCATTTTATGGTAAGATAAGCAATTTTGATGCAATTACATACTCACTTGTTAACATGCTATATATGCTACTTAGTGATAAGTACTATTACTTCAGTGAGTCTGTCATGTATGAGTTAGGTTTAAAATTAGGAGACATTAAGAAGAGATATAAGAAAATTTATTATGCTAGATTCTTTATGATGACATCTAATTATGTTTCTAAGGATCTCTTTATTGAGAACCCAATAAACAAGCTTGATTGTTGGGTCCAAGAGAAGAGAGTTATTGCTGATTTAAACAGGTCAAATCACCATAGTGAGGTTCCCCTCATCTATTTCCCAATCATGGAGGAACCTCAGGTAAGTGAGGTAAACACTTTTGTCTCTACTAATTTCCAACCACCAGTTTTTTTTGCAAACTTCTGTAGCAATGGCATCTGTGACAATGACCAAACAAATGCCTAGTCAAGTCTCACAATAAAAAAATTTAAAATCCAAGTCTAAGAAACCTCACTCTAGTTCCTCTCAAAAGAAACTAGTTTCAAAATCTACTAAATCAAAATAGGGGTGTGTGAAGGGAAGTAAGATTGGTGAGGGATAGGGTAAACATCAAAGAAACCCTAAGAATAAGGAGAGTGAGGTATGTATAACCAGCCTAGCCACACTGCAGTTTCCCAACAAATTGTAGTGCTTTATAAGGATTCTAGCTCATTACTAGTTGCATCCTCCCAACATGATGTCACTATCAAAATAAGCTCTCAACCTAGAACATGGGCCAAAAGGGGAAGGGACACAGACCAACCTCAAACTTATATAAGAAAGAAGAAATCAAAACCTATTGGGGAATCACAGGGTGCACACACAATGCCAATTACAGTCCAAGACTCAGTTACTGCACCATCACAAATTCAGGTTGATGTGGCTTCAATAAATGTGGAGTCACATCCAAAATCTCTCATAATTGAAACACCTCACACACACAATTTTCCCACAAACTCACTGGATGTGGACATGATAAACACATCAATTCCTGATTCTCCATCTTTAACTATGATAGAGGAGCCAAAATCTCAAGCAAGTGAGCATCATCTTTGGATGATTTGATGGCTCACTTTCCATTTCTATTGACAAATCTGTACTTAATCTCAAATCAATCACTACAGATTCTATAGTAGTTTCAACTCCTAAATCTATCATTTCTACTCTCTTGACGGATATTTCTCATCCGTCGACTAGTGATTGTCTCTCAACGGATAAGCTTCATAGTAATTATCCGTCGACATTCTCCACTACTATTTCGATGGACGTCTCTCATCTGTTGAATGTCTCTGCACCACTTGAAATTTCAACAAATGTTACAAGTGCATATGACTTAGTGGTTGTTCAGTCACTATTATGATTGAGGGAAGGGGGTGAACAGAGTGAGAGGCTGAGTTGCACTCAGGCAAAAGGAGAGGAAATGACTGATAAAATACATGTTATTTCTTCTAGCATGGCAAAAGTGAGTGAGATGAGTCCTACCTTAGATGGCGAAATTAATGGTGTGAGGGTGGGAAGCCAAGGGGAGCCCTTGATACAACAAAAGAGAGATAATGAGAGATGTGACGACCTCAACCCCGGGGTCAGAGTTGACGTCACGAACAACAATAACAACAAACATAGTATAACCCAACTCAATATAAATACATAAACACGACCCCCTACTTCCCAAAATCTTTGTCAAGTTTAAGTATGACTTAGATTACAAAACTATACAACCAAACTTATTCAACAAGTCTGACACACTAACTTATTACAACAACTCATCAGACCATATTTGGTCTGACACAACTACCTCTGAGGAGCCAGGTACGGGAGGGACTGGAACTCTGCCCTGACTGTGACGGATGGGTCTCCTAGGCATCTGTAATATATATACACAAAAAAATCTGCAAGGGTGAGCAATCAATTGCTCAGCAGTACCACTATATGAATAACAAATAAAACAATTTATGATAAAAAGTTATAGGAACAAAAATCATAACTCGTGTACAAAAACAAGTAAAACAGGTATAAACTGGATATCAACAACTAGCATGATCTGTAAAACATAATATCAGTTGTGTGTTGTGTAAATACCAGAGTCCAATTTTAGCATGCTATTTTCCTTTCGAAATCCACTATTCCATTACAGGAACCACAAAACCATATGTTCCGTTATAGGAACCACCAAACCAAAATCAGATATATATTGGATAAATCCTAGGGACAGCTGATCAGTCTATCCCACCATAAACCTGTTCCGGAACTTAGAGACTACTAGCTAGGTCTCTGCCACGCTGGACTAAATGGTTCAATTAGGGCGCGGAACCGACTTAGCCACTTACGCTAACCTGCTGGGCCGTTACGGGCCTCTTACATAACCATCCAATATCTGATTCGTTTTATATAGTTTCCAAAACCACTTATACCTATCTCTTTTTAAAATAATTATATCACAACACACTTCTCAAAACCTTTTCAATTTTATTCATTATTTAGAGATAGGCATTTTCAGATGTTGCTTTTCCCCAAAACATAATTTAAACAAACATTTTCAAATACTGGGGATACGCAACTTAAAATATTCTGTTCCACTACGCAATTTAAATCAACATTTATTCATATATTACTGAACCGTAAAAGATTTGTTCGGGGGTACTTGCCTTGCAGAGCTTTACAACTATTACTGGTTGACTTTGGACTGATTTAGACACTCGGCTTTATCGTCTAACTATTAGACTATCCTGGATCCGACTTCAACGCTCAGGTCCTTTGATTGGAACCTTGTTGAGCTTGTCGACTGACCACTAGGCTATCTTTAGTCTGACGTCAACTCTCGGTCTTCCGACTAGAACATGCAGAGTTTAAGTACCCTATGTTAGACGACCAGTTATGCTTGACATATCCTCGCTATCAATCTACCCGAATGATATCAAGTCCCGACTCATAATCACACGTATTATTATAATACACATATAACAACTAGGGTTTATAAAATATTTATTTATAAATATATAAGTACAGATGCTCGACTGGTATCCCCAATAATTACAGGTTACGTTCCCATATTTCGAAATTAATTTCTCAAAAATCGGGCAGCGCCTCCTCTATTTATCGGACTTCCCATCAAAACACAATCAACGCAGCAATCACAATTTCACAATTCAATCCTCGATACGACTTTTTAAATAAACATCTATTTTTCTTTCCGAAAATAATTTTACGAACTTGATTATTATTTTATAATTGTAGGACTCAGAATAAATCATCACGGTCCACCGTCGATTCGCCGAGGCTCATCATCAACGACGGAAAAATTCGTCGATGCCTGATTGATTCGGGTTTCCACACGAATTTCACCGATAAAAATGAATTTTCCCCGCAATAAATTATTTTATTTCACAAAATTATTCAACTAATTTCTGCAGAAAACCAAACCATAGAACAATAGCACTAACAGAACTGAGATCACGCAGCAGAGGCAACACAAACAACAAAAGTAGCACCCGCGTACACGCGTATCACGCGCGCGCACACAAGACACACTTGCAACTTACACACACACAATGTAGAACATACACACCAACTATGATATACACGCATATGCATGTATATATATATACAAATAAATTCCATGATTGAACCAAGACACAAAGTCGGAACACAGCATCGCCGGAAAAGGAAAAAGGAAAGTGGCCGGAATAGAAACGGCGGCAACTTACCGGAAAAAGGAGAAAAGGGGCCGTGATTACAGATGGAGAGAAATAGAGGGAAAAGAGAAAAGAGAGAGACTAATTAGAAAGAGAAGAGAGATGAGCTCGAGATATTGTACAGAGAAATAAAGGCGGTGGTGTGTTGGTGTGGTATGTTTTATTATTTATTTCTACCCCACCAATTTCCTGCCATGCGTACTGCAATTTAATAAAAATCGAACACGTGTTAGTAAGGATATATACGAACTTCCCGTGGCCCGGTTTTGTCTCCCAAATTCGTATTTTAAAAACAAACTTGCGGGTGAAAACAAATCAAGATGATTCCAAATTAATCTTAAAATTATCGAAATAATTAAAAACTAATAAGATAAGCTTTCTATAATTTTTAAAGTATTTTTGAACTGTGCTTCATACCCGCATTTTACAATTTAATGAACAAACATGCGGGTGAATATAATCCGGAAAATTCCCGAAATAATTTTAAAATTCCCGAAATATTCAAAACTTAAATAAATATGAGTTTCATAATTTTTGAAACCTTTTGGAATTTTATAATGAATTTACACTCTTATACAATCAGAAAATCATTTAGGGGTCATTGATTGATGAAATATTATTTTTTAAATTTTATAAATTTCTAAAAATAATTAATAAAATTATAAAGCAATAAAAATGATTTTATAGATAATCTTAATATTTATAGAATTAAATACTCCATAAAATCACTTTTACAAGTAAAAATAAACCAATACGACTTGATAATTAATCACACAAATAATCCTCGCACACCACAGAGTCACATACAGTTAATATTAAATGCCACACACTGACGACAGAACCATAACATACTTTATTTATTTAATAATTACACTTTTAATAATACAGAAATATGAGTCGTTATAAGAGAAATGCAGGTACCATTGAAAAATGGGAAGAGCCCATTGTTAGTGAGTTAAGTGGTGTCAATGAAGCAGAAAAGAAGAAGCTATTTTAGCAAGAATATCAAGTTGTTTTAGAATATATTTCTTTTGAAACTGGGGCATTTACTCATCCTGTTCCAACTTATCAAATTCCGGCTGAACAGGGCAATGAGGCTACTGAGAGGGTATTAAACTTGGTGCACATACAACTTTTATGCTAAGAGTCAAGGATGCAATCAACTCACTTCCACCCATAGTTGGTGATGATATTGAGTTTGATTCTGGTGATTGTCTTGGAGATGTTTCTAATGAGGAAGATGATGTCATGGACATAGGGGGAGATGCAGGTCCTAGCTCATCCACAAGTACTCCAGCCTAGATGTCTACTAATGACTGCACAGATCATCATTTTAAATCAACTCTATTCAAGCTTATCCATTAAACTCAAACAGCTATTCAAGCCACTAAAGATGCCAACGCCAAAAGTCTTCTCCAAGCCCATCTTGAATCTCTACAATTGCACAAGAGTCAATCTCTCAAACAGAGTCAATATATGGATGACATCAAGACCAACATTGAGAAAGTCAAAAAGATATCAATGAAAGAATGGAGTATAAACTTCCAGAATCAACTATGAAAGACATTCGACAAGAACTCAGGAAGGATTATGACTTAAGTAGCAAAGTTGATTCTTTGGGAACTAGGCTTACAGTACTGGAAAATTCAATCTCCAAGATCCATGTCAACTAAGTTCATCAAACACTCCTTCTTCAGAAATTGGTGGCTGATCAAACTTTAACCCCTGCCTTACTTGATGATAACAAAAGGGGGAGAAAGATACGATTATCCAAGCTAGTGAGGGGGAGAAGGATGTGCACATTCAAGTCAGCAAAGTGATTGGTCCAACAATTACTTGATCTAAGCCACCAGTTCTAGATAGCATTGACTTGATCAATATAGCAGCAGTTGAGCTCAGGATGAATGAACAAATGAAGTAGATTGATGAAAGGATTGAAAAGGTTTTTGATCCAATTACAAAGTAAGATAAATCTGTGAAACACTTCACATAATTGAGACAAATTCCTATCAATGAAATGAGCTTGAGGAATATGGAGAGAGGTCAAACCTCTTCTAGAAGACAGTCTAAGGCCAACGTGATCTTGAAGCCCAAGATACATTCATCAAAATATACTGCCAAGAATCCTTTGGACCTAGTCTATACAACTCCTCAGCCTGATGAAAAGAAATTGCTTGGTCACTCTATTGCAAACATCAAGGATCCCAAAGACTCAGTTTTAAAGAAAAGGATAGAAAAAGTATACAGACATGGAAAATAAATTTATGTGATGGCTGGACATCCACGATTTGCAAAAGCCAAGAAAGAAGATAAATTGAGACTCAAGCATTAGAAAAGGCAGGCTGCCTTAGAAGCTAAGAATCAAGCTGAAAAGGTTGCTACCAAATTAGACATTTAGAAGCCTGCCACAATGACTGAAACTGAGAAGAGTGAAGAACCAAAGCAAAAAAATGGAAAATAATGAGAAAGGAAAGAGCCGAAAGGAAGCTGGAATTTGAAGAAGAAAAATAGAAAGAAGATGAACTTGAGCCTACCCAGTCTACTACTACAAATCAACCAACCTTTCCCACAATGGAGCAAGCTGAATTGAAGGTCAATCTTGAGATGAATTTTCATGGTGAACCAATAATTCCTAAGGATGAACCAATAGATTGGGAAAGCCTACCCATTCTTGATCTTAATCTCCCAATTCCAACCTCCTCTAAAAGAAGAAATAACTTGCCAAGCAAGCCAGTCAAATCTATTCCATTCAAATCCAAAACTCTACCCAAGCCTAAACCTACAGTCAACAATGGAGATCAATTATTCATTTGTAAAATTAAGGAGTTCTCAAACATCAATCTCTATCTGGATGAACTGGATGAAGTGAGAGCTATTGATGACCACAACAGACTTCCAGAAAGACTTGTATTCAGATAAAAGGGTGGAAAGGAGTTTACCTGGCATCTTCATAGGATTCTCAATGAAGGCTTCTCTGTCTTAGTGAAGATTTTATCCTCAATCAATAATAACTTTGGCTTTAATATTGATGCCAAAAAGCAGATGCTCAATCAGATTGAAAGAATAAGGCAGAGTTGGAGAGACCCAAATGCACTTCCAAGAGTCTTAGCTATTCCTTACACTGGGGATAGAGTGCATTTGAAGCCATATTGGATAATGGAGTTCAAGGATGAAAAGAACATAAGAAGATTCTTCAGATTAGATGATCAACTAAAGATATCAAGCAATGAAACTCTCAACGAAATACAGGAGATGGTGGATCAATCAAATAAAGATGAATCTGAGTTCTACAGACAACTCCAACACCAGATTGAAGAAAAATATGAAAGGTTGGGAAAGAAGACTAGACATTCAAGGAGAAAAGATTAATTTGCTCAGACTAGAGGAGCACCTTGAAAATGGCTTGTGAGATTTCTATGAACTTTCTTTTGTATAATTTTCAATAAATTACATCACTTATCAGTTTTATCTACTGTTGAATGATCCTTTTGTATAAGGTGTTTTGTTATCATCAAGTCCTCCTAAATTTATGCCTACAATTCTAGTAGACATAAATTGGGGGAGATTGTTAGGAATATGTTGTAGGCTTGATAATATTTTATCAAAACACCTTAGTAGATTTAATTAAGTATAATTGTAGCTTTCAACGGGGAATGTACTCTGTCATCCATTGAAAGAGTAGCTTATATTTAAATAAGTTTCAGTAGCACATTCCTGCATATTGTAATGCCTTAGAGAACTAGAAGTTGTAGGATATTCTAAGTCATGTTGACTACAAGATTGATATGCAAAATAGGTTGGATAATTGTAAATATTAGACGCCTTGTAGTCTTGCATAAGATAAATAGAGTTGACTGCTATGAAGATACTCTCAACGGATATTCCAAAAGGTTTTAACGGATGATCAACTAGAGTTTCAGCGGATGATCAACCAGACACTCAACGGATGATCTAACAGAGTTTCAACGGATGATCAAATTTAAAAAGCAGTTGATAGTGACCTGATAGTCACATGGGTTGATTGTCGGCAAATGGAATGTGGCAGCCTATTAACAGGTTTTTAGGAACAAAGAAGCATTTTCACTTCCATGCTAACTTAAAGATATTCAAAGATGCTGGATGGAGAAATGAAGCAGCATATAATTGGACTAAGACACTTTTTTCTTATTAGTTTATCTTTTTATCATGTAACTTGGTGATATATAAACCAAGAGTAGCAAGTTGAAAAGGAAGTAAGCAAGAACTGAGAAATAGAAAAAGGCTATATATGTTAAGAATTTCTCTGTTCTAAGAAAATCATACTTGTAAGCAGCTGTGTGTATTTTTGCATCACATAGTTCTCATCAATATATATCTTTGGTGGGTAAGTTCAATCCACCAGAAAGTTTTTAATCCTTGTGGTTAATTACTTTGTGTTTGAATACACCTATATTTTTATTTTGCACTTTTGCATATTCAAACACTGATATATTTATATTTGTGAGAAGTTCTTAAAATCGAAAAGAAACCAAGAATTACATTCAACCCTCCTTCTGTAATTCTAGTTGTTAGATTGTTTGGGAATAACGGTAGCACATATGATATTTTCATATATTCAATATAATCTCAACAGGTTATATATACGATATAATCTTAACACGTATCACATAGATATCAAAATATCAAATCAGTTTATTATAAAATAAGATATTATCTCATAATATCATCCTTACTTATAATATTATCAATTATTCACATAAAATATACATAGAAATTTCACGATCGTTACACAATTAGAAAAATTTGAATGGATAATGCTGGATAATTTACATCTCAATACTTTAATAATTATTGCATGTTAATTAGGATTGAAATAGAATATCCGGTTGTTCACACGCATACCCACCATGGTTTATGGGAATCTTTTATCAAGAGGCTGCAGTTAATTGCAAGACCTTTCCTAATGAAAACAAATTTACCAAATACTGCTTGCGGACATGCCATATTGCATGTAGCATCATTAGTTCATTTAAGACCGACTGCATATCATAGATATTCCCCATTTGTAGCTTGAAAATGGTCAAGAACCAAATATCTCTCACTTAAGAGTTTTTAGATGTGGAGTTTATATTCCGATATCTCCTCCTTAAAGAACAAAAATCGGACCCCAAAGAAGACTAAGGGTATATATTGGGTTTGAATCTCCCTCAATTATAAAATATTTGGAGCCCATGACCGGTGATTTATTTAAAGCAAGATTTGTCGACTGTCAGTTTGATGAGTCAGTTTTCCCTGTAGTAGGGGGAGATAATTTAAAATTTGAAAGAGAAAAACAAGAAATTTTATGGAATGCGGTCTCTCCATCTCATTATAATCCTCATACTAATTAGTGTGAACTTGAAGTTCAAAATATTATCCACCTACAAGAAATTCTAAATACATTGCCCGACTCATTTACTGATGTCAAGACAGTGACAAAATTTCATATACCAGTTGTAAATATTTCTTGTAAAATCAAAATTCCGGATGAAGATAATAAAGTTTTACTAGCAAATGAGTATAAAGCCCCTCTGAAAGCGTGGTGAACCATTTGGATCCAAAGATAAAAATCCTAGAAAATCAAAGAAACTTGAAAAACAAGTCGGTACACCAAATGAAATCATTTCTAAAGAAATTGATTTGATCACCAAAGAGATGTCTTCAAAAGATGTTCATGTGCCTGAAATTGATGACAATGAATAGATATCGAAAAATTATATCATTTCAGGGAAAAGGTGGAATACATAAGAAATTGTCATAGATGGTATATTTGTATATGTAGTTGCACTTGACATTTCTAAGAAAATTGAGGATCATTAAACCTAGATCGATCTATGAATGTAAAAGAAGAAATGATTGGCCAAATGGAAATATGCTATTGAGGTAGAATTAAAATCACTTGAACAACGCCATGTTTTTGGACCTATTGTCCAAACACATGCAAATGTAAAACCCGTTGGACATAGATGGGTATTTGTGCATAAAAGAAATGAGAAAAATGAAGTTTTGAGATATAAGGCATGCCTTGTTGCTCAAAGCTTCTGAAAAAGACCGGGAATCGATTATGAAGAAACGTATTTCCCGGTAATGGATGCCACAACATTCATATTTTTATTAATTTTATCAATTGTAGAAGACCTCCAAATGAATTTAATGGATGTTGTGATTGCCTACTTGTATGGGTCACTTGATAATGATATTTACATAAAAAAAATAGATGGATTAAAAATGCCTGAAGCATATAATTCAGGACCCCAGGAGATTTACTCAATTAAATTATGCAAATATTTATACGGGTTGAAGCAGTCAGGTCGTATGTGGTATAATCATCTCAGTGAATACCTTTTGAAATATGGATATATAAATAATGTAATTTGACAATGTGTTTTTATTAAAAGGATAAAATCGAGGTTTACCATCATTACAGCCTATATTGATGATTTAAACATCATTGAGACCCCAGATGAACTTCATGAGACAACTGAATATTTGAAAAAATAATTTGAAATGAAAACTTGGGTGGAATGAAACTATGTCTTGATTTTCAAGTTGAACATTTATCTAAAGGAATCTTTGCCCATCAGTCATCTTATATTGAAAAGATCCTTAAACAATTTATAATGGACAAAGCTTACCCAACACCTATGGTTGTACATTCACTTAAAAATAATAAGGATCCATTTCATCCAAGAGAAAAAGGGGAAGAACTCATTGGTCCTAGAGTACTATATCTTAGTGCCACTAGTTCACTAATGTATCTTGCCAATTGTACACGACCTGATCTTGCATTTTCTAGTTAATCTACTGGCAAGATATAGTTCTGCTCCAACTCGAAGACATTGGACTGGTGTGATTTTTGGATATCTTCGAGGAATAATGGATATGGGTTTGTTTTATTCTAAAAACTCAAAAGTGGAATTAGTTGGTTATGCAGATAACCGGTGTGATCCTCAGAAAAAAATCACAAACAGGTTATATATTCACATATAATGATACTGCAATATCGACGATCTAAATCAGACTCTTGCAGCAACTTTTTCAAATCATGTAGATGTGTTGGCACTTCATGAAGCAAGTCAAGAATGTGTATGGCTAAGATCTTTGGTCCACCATATTCAAGAATCATGTGGTCTTTCAGATAATAAAGGAAGTCTTACTATTTTATTTGAAGATAATGAAGCATGTATCACTTGGACTAAAAAAGACTACATCAAAAGAGATAGGACAAAGCACATTGATCCAAAATTCTTCTTCACTCATGAACTTATCAAATAGGAGAAATTGATGTTGGTCAAATTCACTCATGTGAAAATTCAGCATATTTGTTTACAAAAGCACTTGATACATCGTCTTTCGAGGAATTAGTAAACAAGATTGGAATGCATAAATTTTGAGATTTATATTAAAATGAGGGGGAGACATGATACATTTCTCAAATTAAATTATGTATAACACATGTACTATTTCTTCTTCACTAGGGTGTTTCCCACGAGGTTTTTCCTAGTAAGGTTTTAACGAGGCATGATATTTGTACGAGTCATCCATTAGGGAGTGATATAACATAAATGTGTGGATGAATGTAGAGTGTTCTAAATTCTAGACTTTTTGTAACGCCCCCAAATCCGGGGTCAGAGGATTTGGTCGTCACTAAGAAACCTCAATCCAAATTAACCTATTAAATCAATAAAAAAATGCCAGCGGAAGATATTTAGCATCTATGACCCCAAACTAATCCAAGATCTTTTAAGGTTACAGTTCTAGAAACAAGAATTCCAAATTCCATAAATAATTTTCACTTCCTTTTAAAACTCTTGTCAACAAATTTCAAACTCAAAGCTAAACCCCCTAGTATAACTTCAAAAAGAAGTATACTAGGCCCAACTATAAAATACAAAACTATAATATAATATAATATAAACAACTTTATACAATAAAACTTACACTAGTGCGCAAACCCTGGACCAACCACCTTTCAAAATCTTCTTCTTTGCTTCCTCGAATTACGCGGCTAAACAGCACAATTTAATCCTCACTAGAGGTTAAATTTAAAAACAGGAAAGTATGAGCGGAAGAAATGCTCAGAAAGAACATTGTAATACCTATATGGTCGTTTTGATATAAAACCGACGTCTGCAATAGCGCAGAATATTTAAAATCATAATTGCTGAAACAGAAAATTTATTAAAGAATCGGATAATTGTTTCTCATTGTATTCAAAACTCTTTTTGATATTTTTGATTGAAATGCTTCAGCAATACTTTGAATCTTGACGAGAATAAAACTCGTAAAATATTGTTTACAAGAAATATCGTAAACAATAATAACAAGAAGCAATGATTATGGATTGAATCATAAACTTTATTCAAAACCGAACTCTTGATATTAATACTCATTTTGATGTCATATCAAATTAGATATCAATATGAACTTTGATGCTCACAACATCCCATACTGAAGTCAACATCAATCATCTATACTAATGCCACCTTTGATATTTAACAACAAACTAAATATATATATCAAACAGAAACTGAATCAAAACTGCATCTCACTTTTTTTTTTCAAAATAGAATCAATTGATAAATCATTTATTCTATGAATATCAAAAATGATATGATAATTTAGATTGGGATCATTCTCCGACGGACGTACTATCACAAGCTGATCAGCCCGTGTGATAGCACTGGGCCATGATTCGTAGAAACATGTCCCAAAAAACACGAGTACTCAAATAAAAAGTTAATATACCTGCCTGTGGCAAAAATTGTGTCATAATATTTCATATGACACATAGAAATAGTCCTCCGCTGGACCGTTCGTCCCGGTCACTTACGCATTTATGATCCAATCTTAAAACCTTTTATTGAAAAGGGGTCATAATAATTGACACCCAAAATAATTTTATTCCCCCATTTACTTGGGTAGGAATATTCACAACCAAATCATCTTTCTCAAAGTCCAAAACATTTATAAAACCAGTAATTTGATCAGTAAAATCACTTAGCTATTTTGAACATAGAATAGCAGAAGAGTCTTTGCATAATAAGCATTTAATTCAGCGATCTGTAAAACATTTATCAATTCTGAACTGATGTAATAACCCCAAAATTTTAAACTTTTTGTAACCCTTATGAATAGTGTTTTTGCTGATATTGCTGAATAAGAAAACTGTTCATGCCACACTATGTAGGGTTTCTTTTATGGATATTCTGAGATTTTATTGGTACTCTATATGGTATATAAGTGTATGTAAAGATCGTCAGAATCCAAATTTGAACCTTTTGATTTTTCCCGGAAATCCACTAGATACGGAAAGAATTGAGTATAAGGTAACAGGATAAAAAGGATTTAAATTAAAGGATTATAAGAGAGGATCATAAAAGGATTATAATGTATTGAGAAAGGTTAAGGAAACCCAGGTAATAAGATCCCGGGTATGATCCCTCAAACGAGAAACGAGAACGAAAGTTAAGCGAACCGTATAACAGATCAGCGGTCATTAGGCAAACAATTAGGAAGTTAATCAAGGAGGTTAGGGATGATGAGGTCATTCAACCAATAAGAAGAGGGCAAGTAAGGGATGATGACATCACAAAGTGACATAAGCATGACATAAGGGGAAGGAGGTGTGGTTAATTTAAAACCACACAAAGTTCAAGGTTAGAAAGGTAATTAACCAAAAACAAAACAAAAACAACCAAGCTAGGCAAAACAAATCAAAAACACAAAATCATTTCATTCTTCAACATTTGCTCTCGGTTTTTTCTCATTTCAAAGAGAAGAATTTTCAAAATTCAAGTTCCAAGCTTCCTAAATTGGTAAGATAATTATCTAGTACTCCTTATGTATAGTTATGGCTATTCTATAAGTTTAAGCCTCCAAATCATTCAAAATCTTCTCCAAGAAATCAATGAAGAAGATAATAAATAGTGATTTCAAGATTTTTAACTTGATTTTTCTTGTTTTTCCTTTAAGATCCAAGCATCCCTAAGACATCTCAAGGCTTCTCAAGGCTTCCTAGCTACTCACATCACTTTAAGGAAGGTATATCATCTCCAAACCCTAGCTTACTTTGTATATTAGGATGATTTTGGTTGTTATGGTAAAAGAGTAGCTTAATGCTTGTAGGTTTAGAGTTTGGGTTGCAGTTGTAGTGAATTGAATGTTGAAACTTGTTGATTTGTAAAGGACTTAAGTATAGTTTTAAATTCATGATTGAGAATAACATAAATTGAAGAACTTGAGGTTTTGGGGGCTGTTGTAGTGTGATATGGATGGATGTTGGTTGTATTAATGAATTGGGGTTGATTGGTGGTTGAATTGGAATGGTATAAAATTGGGAAATCGCGTAAACATTTCCGTCATAATGTCCGATTTACTTTAGACTGCTTTTGTTCATAACATTAGGACCCGAGAACTCCCTGCTAGGTTTTGATCATTTCCATTTTTAGATAGTTCATGTTACGAGCTTCGTTTTGATATGTGGTTCGTTTGATTCTGATGTACGGTTTAGGAGAAACGGCCGTTTTAAGTAATGACGTTTCGCGAACGAACCATTACCCCTCGCCTTACTTTGAAACATAGGTTAAAGACCTTAAAGGACTAATTGGAGTATGAAACATTTATGAAAAGTGTAATAGGCAGTTGGTAAGACACTCGCGAAGGAATCACCTTAAAAGTCGTAATGGTTAAATTATTAAAAATGGTGGAGCCGAGGGTACTCGAGTGACTTAAGAGAATCAGCAAGCGCAAAGCGAGCGTTAGAGTCTAATTTGGTTAAAGTATAGATTTACAAGTGACTTTTGTTTAATTCCAACTCACATGTTGTTTATAGGTTACCAGACTCGTCTCGAGCCATTTGTAACCACCAGTCGCTCAGGCAAGTTTTCTACCCGTTATACTGTTGTTGTGATGTATATGTGTATATGCATGATCTTGTGATAAATGCATATTTGTTATTAGCAAATTCTTGCGATATATTGGAGCATGTGATATGGTATATATGCATGTCTGTTTCGTATTCTTGATTTATATATCTGTTGGTTCAAATGCTTATTAGTTGCATAATACCTATGCTAGAGATAAGCAGTAGTTGCGTATACCCTTAGTATAGGGAACCCAAAGGTGAACATATTTCTAAACCGGGAGTCGATGTTCCCGAGTATATGTATATATATATTTATATATATATGGATATAATTTTCAAAACTATTGATCGAATAAGGTTTATTCGATAACTTTATTTTATTTAATGAATATTAGTTGAATATTCATTCGAGGACTTATGACTCTGTTTATTCTATTTAAGGATTATTAATTGGATATTCATTTGAGGATGTATGACTCCGTTTATTTTATTTAATGAATATTATTTATAATATTCATTCGAGATATTATGACTCCGCTTATTATTTAATAATATTCTTTATTTTATTAAAGAATAATGTTTCGATAATTAAATTTATTTTCGATTATTCAAATAAAGATCGTACTTTCGTATAAGTATATCTTTGGTTAATTATTATTCATTTCAAGTATAAGTTTTAAAACTTCTACTTCGATTATTTTTATAAGGATTATCTGTATGAGAATATTATTTAAATAATAATATTCAGATATTTCTAATATATCGGGACTGATTTATTTTAATAAATCAGTAGTACTTCAAACATTCTTAAAAATGTTTTCGAGTCTTCAAAATGATTTCTAAAAGTTAGGGCGGATCCCAAAACTCATTCTTTTATATTTAAGATCCTCCTTTCGAAGGGGATTTAAATACTCACTCAAAACCTGGGGGATCCGGCTCTGTGGTGTATTTTACATTCGCAACGTGGTTGCTGTTTTGAGAAAACAATTCGATTACTTGCCCAACGTTCGGGAAGTAAGTCCCTCTAATTGAGTCAGCATAAGCGACAGGCCAGGGTACGGTCTATCAAAGTGTAAGTGGCTGGGTGGCAGTCCATCAACGCGTAAGAGGCCGGGTGGCGGTCCAGCACAAGGTCCTTATGTGGCCAGGGCGATGACCGGTGGGGGATTCATCCATCTACTAGTAGAAAAGGTTACTTATTGGTATCTTTGCCTGATCAGCAAGATATCGGGTTTATGCCAAAATTCTTTTCCTTTCCAAAATTCATTGGATGTTACAAACTCTGTTCATACTTTACATAACAGAGGTTCCAGGAAATGTTTAAGAGATATATATGTGGATATATATATCGGGACTAAATAAAGTATCTCGTAACTTTATTTCATTCAATAATATTTCAAAGATTGAATCTATTCAAGTCTTAACTTGTGGTCTCATCTATGGGATGACCTTTTCAAACCTATAATACTTTGAACAGTGGTAGTTCAAGTAGCTTTATAAATGATATAAGTATAGTGAAGTATTTGATAACTTCATCCCTTGTTTTTGCTTATATCCAGTAAGTAATTATCTTTCACCTGATAAAGGTTTCCAGCAAGTTATCCATTTAGATACTTGCATTATTGTTTACACTATATATTATCTTGCGAGCTGTAATGCTCACTCTTGCTTTATTTTTTTATCACACAACAACAGTTAGGAAAGATGGCCAGACTCAAGCAGACCCAGCGCAAGAGCGTGGGAAGCGCCCCGCGCCTTCCCGTTGAGATCATAGCTGCTATAGCTGCAGAGGTAGATCTATCTGTAGATCAGACCTTCTACTTTTGAGAATCAATTATGTATAATTATAACTTGTGGAAGATAATGGCAATTAATTGTAAACTTATGAAGTAATCATTTTGGGTTGTAATAACTTTTAAATTGTGGATTCAAAGACTTGTACCTATTTCAATTTCATCTCTGAGACTATAACGGGTTGTGGTGTGTTAGTGTGGGATCACAACATAAGGTTAATTATTATTAATTAAGTGAAGTGATATTGTGGAAAGAAAGACCGTGACGACCCGGATCCCCGACCTCGGATCTGGGGGTGTTACAACTGAGAATAGGGAAAGCAATACTTGCATAATAAGATTCAAAAATAATATCACGTGAACAATAAGTGATGATAGGGATACTTGCCTTTGGGTTTTAGCAGTTAGTCACACTCGCAAAGACACATCTATTCTGACATTCTGCCTCAGAATATCTCTGTCTTTCTTTTCAACACTTTACTGATATGTTGCTCCTGCGATTGCTAGAAGTCAGATACCTAATACCATTCCATCTTACTCTTTATCTAACATCTTATCTTGATCAACGCGAATGATCCGCATCTATAATTAAAAGATTCAACTTTAATCATCTAAATGATAATTACTCGAAGAACTGTGCATCAAAATCCTATCGTCTACCCATATGATAACCCGCACATAAAGAAGACAGTCAAATACAAGACCATTGACCCACGTACACTTGTAATTCACATAGCACATACGCACATAACTCACGTATCATATAATTTATATCACATATGACTCGATTCATGAAAAGGTTAGACTAGGTACGTTTAAAACTGAAATCGGGTCAAAATATGATTTATCGATCAAAAATCGACTCAGAATGATTTGTAAAACAAGTAACCTTTTGAAACAAACGGATTTGGGTCTTGAAAGTATTTTTAGTGAAAGCAGAATATTTTTCTGAGTCTATACGCATTCGTTTCGTATTAAACGGACGAACGATTTATTTATTACGAATAAAATAAGAATTAAATGGAAATAAATCAATTAATAATAATATTAATTGATTTTTAAATACCAAAATATAATTTTTAAAAGTTTAAAAATAATTTTTAGGAATTATTTGAATTAATTATAAATGATTTACATTTATTTAACTTTTTATAAATAAATTAATTGATTAAATGAATTAATCAATTAATTAAATTCATAAATAATTAACTAAAATAAATAATAAATAATTAAATCAAATTGGATTTTTGAAAATAATAAAAGAAAATAATTTTATGGAACTAAATAGTTTAGTTGGTTATATTAAATAATTAACTAACTTAATTTTAAATTTAAAAGATATATTTTTAAATTTTTGTTAAAACATAATATATAGAAACACTTTCTAACAAAAGGGGTTGGGGGTTTTTGGATCAAAAGGATAGTAGAGGAGGAAGATGATCGGAGTTCTTCAAGAACTCGCCGGAATCTGGAAAGAATCCGGTCATCTCCGGCCAAAGCAAAACAGCCCCGATTGGGGTCTAAATCGACTCTAAATAACGGGGTTTCAGCCCCAAATCAACCCAACAACAACAATAACCCAACCATCCTTTCATATCAACCTCGTAACTCAAAATCCGGCCAAAACCGCCATCAAATTCGGCGAAGAACTCAAGAAATCCGGCAAAATCATGAAACTAGTCAAAACTCAACCAAACCTTGCGATTTATATTTCAAAATGAAGATAATAACATATAAAATCGATTCAGATAATCAAAATCAATACCCACAACATATATAATCCGGAAAATTGAAAAATAAAAATGGTTGAAACCATGAACTCGTCTTAATCAATCCCGAACTATAACACATGATTTAATAGCACAAATAGACTCATATCATCATGTTAAAGCTAACTATAACATCAACACCAACCAAAAATCATCATAAACACTGAACTCAAATTCGTCCAAAATGAAGAAAATCGTTTTTTGAGAAATACTCAACCTTAGTTGATGAATCTATTTTCAAACGAACGGGCTCGATGAGAGCTTCGATTTGATATGTAGAACGTCAAAAACGGACGATTCAATCTCCCGGAATCGCAAGATGAAGTTCAGGAACGAATTTTCACCCCCAAAATCACCTTATCTGATTTTTTTCTCTAATATTTTGTAATTATATGAAAAATATATAAAATAAAATAATATTCCACCTATTTTGAAAAATAAATACCCCAAAATCAATTAAGGGTGTTTTATCTCTTAATTAAAATAATTAGGCCCAAAAATAATATTAATGGGGAATAATTTTTAATCGAATAAATATAAAATTTATATCAAAAATTCCCAAAATTATGAATAATCCAAAAATGCAAAGATATTGGATATTTAATAGTCCTATTTTTATAAAAATAAAAATACGATTTGCGTGGGCTTTGACGTCCCGGTGGGGTCCCGGTCCGTTAACCTTTGAAAAACAGAAACGATTCCTAAATTAATAGAAAATCTTTAAAACACAAATAATGCATGTAAACACACACAAAACAAGATAAAATAAGTACCTCGATAAAGTCGCTGATAAACACGCGTCCCGATTACAGATGGATTCATATAAATGTATTTTAAAACACATAATCAGTATCCCATTGGATCATACCGGATTCGAAAATAGATTACTTAGCCGCTAAGTAACTATAGAAACGATATAATTTAGTATCAGATTTGGATAATTATCAAAACTGAGCTTCTTATAAAACACCTTACAAGAAAATAACATGAAATATCTCGTCTTTCGAGAATACGGGTTTTGTTGATTTATCAAAACGATTGTCGTATCGAAAGTTTTGCGCCGGGACGCGTACGGGTTAAACCATAATCCAGATCGAAAAAGTTAAAACACGGAAAATGTCCGGAATTACCATAATAGGTTTGCATGGAGTTTTCGGAAGAGTTTTGGGTTGTAAAAATGCAAAAACGGTTGAAGTTGGACAATTCCCGGCTTTATAAAATAGTTTTATAATTACTCAGAAAATAATTTATAAGTCCATAAATCATTACAAAATAATATAACTGACCAAAAATTACCAGAAAAATATCACAATTATCTATATTTTATTATGGACATATAATAATTAGAACACTCAAAGAATATCACATATAAACATCCAAAACATCACTTCAAATAATAATAATAATAATATCTGAAAATATGGGATATTACACTTTTGATCTTTCATTTCCATGTAACTTAGACTCTTCACTTTGCAATTCATGTCTTATAAATTCATGTAACTTATATCTAATGAGCTTATAAGAGATTTTAATTTACACATATATATATGTGATAAGTGGCATTTTATACCACTTAGAACGTCTTATAATGGCTTGAATTGGTGTCTTGAAATCAAGTATTTTGGTGTATTTGATGCGTTTTTCTAGTGTTTGTGCATTTCAGAGTATTACTTCATTTGTGGAGAGGTTTCATCAAGAATAAGCCTTGTCATGTGTTTGACATTGCAAGTGGGAAGATAGAAGCAGAATGCAGCAAAGAACGGGAGAAAAAATAGAGCATTTTCCAGAAGGGGTCTGAGCGCCCGCTCAGCTCTGCTGAGCGACCACTCAGGAAGCTGAGCGCCCGCTTAGGATTGCTGAGCGGCCGCTCAGGGACGGAAATTTAAAATAATTATTTTAGACTCCTAATTCTGTTGAGCTTCCAACTTCTGAGTTAGCTGGGTTTCATGGGACTCCTATATAAGTAGTTTTCAGAGACGTTTCATGGGTGTTGAATCGTAGTATTAAGCGAGGAGCAAGGAGATAAGGAAGAAGACCGTTTTGGCAAATCGCAACGAAGAGGAAGCATATTTTCTTATGATTCTTTATTTCATTGTAACGTTGGATGCTAGTTTTCTTTACTTTGAACCTATTTACTCTTGTGACGTACTCTGGTTTAATATAAGTAGTTTTATTAATTATTCTCGTGTGTTATTATCATGTTTTCATATGAACCCATGGTGATGATGAGTTCAATCATGGGCTAATCATAATCATGGAGTCGTAACGGATTTACTATGGAATTCTTTAGTTAGTTATTTAATACCTTAGTGTGTGATGACTGTATGATATCTAATATTGGTTGTGCTTATTCGTCTTATGTGCGTCGCGAACATATAAGATAGGGTGTTAATCTCTTGTGAAGCGACGGTGGATCTTGAGGTTTAGAACTTGCCATGCTAGCATAGGTTCATGTATGTGTATGCATGATTAGTGGGTAATTATAACCGTTTTACCTACCCTATGTAATCATAAGGAATAACTTGTGCTTAAATCGTTATGTTGTCAAATTCTGTAGACATATAGGGTCTCAACATAACTGACGCCTATTCAACTTCTGTCTTAATTGTGGATGCTTGGTAGAATGGTATTAGTACAACGAAAGTTGGCTTTTATCAGTTTCTTGTTGTTCGATTAATATCATCACCGTTGCATGCTAAGGGTAATAACGATAACTATTGAAGAAAGTATTAATGAAGTTGTGATCTCATGTGTGTTTTGTTGTGAATATGTTGTGTACTTGATGATTACCTAAACAAAACATCTAAGTAGATTTTACTTAGTGAAATAATGTAGCACTCGACAGATAAGAATTATAGTCCCGACGGATAACTCATTATAGTCTCGACGGATGATTAACTTATTATCCATCGAGTGAGTAGCTTATGTAATAATAAGTTTGTAGCACAGTGATGTATGCACCTTTGTATAGAATCTGTCGTAGCATATAAGTCATGTTGACTTTAACTAGATATGCAGAATAGGTTGATTAATTGTACATAAGTAATTTCTTGTAATTCTGTATAAGTGAAATGAAGTCAAGTGCCAAAGTAGCTACCGACGGATGATTAACAAAGCCTTCGACGAATGATCAAATGACTATCAACGGATGTTTAACATAGCAGTCGACGGATGATCAATTAAGTCATCGACGGATGATCTGAAAGTCGATGGATGATTATATCAAGAATTCAAACATCAGTTGAACAGTGAAAGCTGACACACAGCCGTTGAGTTGTATACAAACACATTGTGGAAGCCCATTAACTGGGTAATAGAGGACAAATAGCAGCAAAGATTAAGACTGTTAGATTTTATATTTGTTCAGTCTTTTTGACTTTGTAATCTTGGTATTATATAAACCAAGAGAGTAGCAAATAGATAAATGACTGAGATAGCTGAGAAACATAAAAACAGAGAAATTTTTGTAAGCATAATCTTTAGCATTTCCTGTATTCTCAGCAGTTCCATTTGTAAGCAGCTGTGGGCATTTCTGCACACAGAGTCCTCTCGATATATTATATATATCTCTGGTGGAATTGTTTAAATCCACCAGAAAGTTTTTAAAGACTCTTGTTTTTAATTACTTGTGTTTTGATTCATTTAAGTTTATATTCCGCATTGTGCTAATCAAAACAAATATATCAATAATCGAGTTGAACATTTTTATTTCAAGAAAAAGGTTCAAGAATTCCATTCAACCCCCCTTCTGTAATTCTTGCTACATTGTTAAGGGACTAACAATTGGTATCAGAGCAAGCTCTTAATCTACAAAGAGTTTAAAGATCAAAACAATTCAGCAAGATGAACAAGAAAGATGTTGGAGTCAAGATTCCTTTTCTTGATAAAGATAATTACCATCATTGGAAGGTAAAGATGCATCTTCATATGCTTTCTCAAGATGAGGCCTATGTGGACTGCATAGAAAGAGGCCCTCATGTTCCAATGAGAGCTGCAACAGGAAATCAGCCATCTGTTCCAAAGCCAAGGCATGAATGGTCTGATCCTGACATTGAACAAGTCAGGAAAGATAAAAAGGCCATGAACATTATATTCAATGGTGTTGATGCAGACATGTTTGATAACATCATCAACTGCAAGACTGCCAAGGAAGTTTGGGACATAATACAGATAATCTGTGATGGTACTGAGCAAGTAAGAGAAAATAAAATGCAGCTCCTAATTCAGCAATATGAGCATTTTCACAATGAAGAAAGTGAGTCACTCACTGACATTTTTAGTAGATTCCAAAAACTACTAAATGCTCTTAAGTTGCATGGAAGAGTCTATCAGACTAAAGACTCCAATCTGAAATTTCTCAGATCTCTTCCAAAGGAATGGAAACCAATGACAGTCTCATTGAGAAACTCACAAGATTATAAGGAGTTTACTTTAGAGAGACTGTATGGCATTCTGAAAACCTATGAGCTTGAGATAGAGCAGGATGAAAGAATGGAGAGAGGAAAGAAGAAAGGAGGATCCATTGCACTAGTTGCTGATCTAGAAAAGGAGAAAGAAGTGAAGATGGAAGCTATGGAATCAACTTCAAAGGTCTGTGAAAGCAAGGGTAAGGGGCTAGCTGCAGAAAGTGAAGAATCATTGAGCCAAGATGACATGGAGGACATTGATGAGCACCTAGCATTCCTTTCAAGGAGATTTGCCAAGCTCAAGTTCAAAAAGAACTTTGGAGCAGTCAAGCCAAATAGAAACATGGTGGATAAGTCAAAATTCAAATGCTTCAAATGTGGCTTGGCAGGGCATTTTGCAAATGAGTGTAGAAAGTCAGATTCCAGTAAGAAAAGGTTTGAGTCTGTAGATTACAAGCAAAAATACTTTGATCTACTCAAACAAAAGGAAAGGGCTTTTATTATACAAGAGAATGACTGGGCAGCTGATGGTTTGGATGAAGATGAAGATGTCAGTTATGTCAATCTAGCCCTAATGGCCAAGTCTGATGAAACAGAGACAAGTTCCTCAAGCAATCAGGTAATCACTACAAACCTTGTACATTTATCTAAAGCTGAGTGTAATGATGCCATAAATGACATGTCTACAGAATTGTATCATTTGTGTGTTACACATAAGTCTCTCACTAAAGAAAATGCTAAAATCAAAGAAAACAACTTGTTTTTAAGTGAGAGGAATAATGTGCATTAGTCTCAGTTTGTTGAGTTTGAGAAACTAAAAATTGAGTGTAAGATTGCCAAGGAGGAATTAACAGAGTCCTTGAAAAAGGAAGAAATTTTGAAGAAGCAGCTCGATCATGAACAAGAGGTGATTAAAGTATGGAAAACATCCAGACATGTTCATGCTCAAATCACCAAGGTTCAAGGAATTGAGTCCTTTTGTGATGAAGTCTGGAAAAAGAATAAGGAGAAACTAGAACCTATTTTGGTAGATGGGTTGCTGACAGATGTAGACTAGATGGATGATGAGGACTATCCGTCGGATAACAAAAAGTGTTATCCGTCAAATGATGAAAATCCTCATCCGTTGGCTGTAAGCAAACCCATTAGCAAAGCCAAATTAATCAAGCTAATTGAAAAGTATGGGTCTGTTTCCAAGAACTTTGTTTCAGGAGAGTCAAGTCAAGCTAAGAAAGGGAAAAAGGCTAATGTTTGTCACATGACTGTCAAACAGTTGAGTGACAGACTTGAGAAGATAGAGGTAAAAATAGAGACTAAAAAGAAAAACAATAGGAATGGTAAAGTAGGGATTAACAAACACAATAACTACACACCTGATAAATATGCTCCTAGAAAAATCTGTGTCAAGTGTGGTAGTGTAAATCATTTGTCTGTTAATTGCAAATCTGTCATGCCTACTCCCATGTCTGTTCAGCCTCAATTTCCTAACATGAATGCCATGCCTCCCATGCCTTTTAATGTTATGCCTACACAGAACATGAATGCACAATTTGCTAATATGCCATTTACACCTAATCCATATTATGCTGCATACAATATGCCTCAAATGCCATTTAGCATGCCTTACTGGAATAACATGTTTGCACCAAGCATGCCATTTCCTGTTAGCCATAACATGCATGATAATTCTGTTGCATTTAGTGGTTTCAAAGGTACAACCCAATTGACTAAGGAAGAATCTGAAATTCCTAAGTCAAATGAGATAAGGCCTAAGAAACAGAAGAAGAAAGCTAACAAGGCAGGACCCAAGGAAACTTGGGTAGCAAAATCAACTTGATTTGATTTTGATGTGTGCAGGGAAATAGAAAGAATCTTTGGTACTTGGATAGTGGCTGCTCAAGACACATGACTGGTAATTCTACCCTGCTCACAGAGTTTAAGGAGAGAGCTGGCCCAAGTATCACTTTTGGAGATGACAACAAAGGTTATACTGTGGGATATGGCTTGATTTCAAAGGATAATGTCATCATTGAAGAGGTTGCCTTAGTGGATGGTCTCAAACACAATCTGTTGAGTATCAGCCAGCTTTGTGACAAAGGCAACTCAGTAACCTTCAACAAAGAAGCCTGTGTTGTGACTAACAATCAAAACAACAAAGTGGTTCTCACTGGTGTGAGAAGAGGAAATGTGTATCTAGCTGACTTCAACACAACTAAAGCAGAATCTGTAACTTGTCTTCTCAGTAAAGCAAGTCAAGATGAAAGTTGGCTATGGCACAAGAAGCTATCCCATTTAAACTTCAAGACCATGAATGAGCTGGTAAAGAAAGAGCTAGTTAGAGGCATTCCTCTAGTGGAGTTTACAAAGGATGGACTGTGTGATGCCTGCCAAAAAGGGAAGCAGATCAAAGCATCATTCAGGAAGAAACTTGATTCAGCAATTGAAGAGCCTCTGCAACTCCTTCACATGGATTTGTTTGGACCAGTCAATGTATTGTCAATTTCAAAGAAAAGATTTTGCCTAGTAATTCTAGATGATTTCTCAAAGTTCTCTTGGACATATTTCCTGAAGTCTAAAGATGAGGCTAGTGAAATCATCATCAATCACATAAGGCAAGTTAACAATCATCCTGATTTCAAAGTTCGAAGAATCAGGAGTGACAATGGAACTGAGTTCAAGAAGTATGTCATGAGAGCATTTTGTGAGGAAAATGGGATCTTGCATGAGTTTTCAGCAGCAAGGACTCCACAACAGAATGGAGTAGTGGAAAGAAAGAATAGATCTCTTAATGAAGCTGCAAGGACAATGCTTGAAGAATCAAAATTACCAACATATTTATGGGCTGAAGCTGTAAACACTACATGCTACACTTAGAACATCTCTCTGATTAATCAAGCAAGATGCATGACACCTTATCAATTGTTCAAGAACAAGAAGCCAACTCTAAACTTTCTTCATGTCTTTGGTTGTAAATGCTATATTCTGAGAAATCAAACAGATCAAAATGGGAAGTTTGATGTCAAAGCAGATGAAGGAATTTTTGTTGGATATGCTGTTGGTAAAGCATATAGAGTCTACAATCTAAGAACCAACATTGTTGTGGAATCTATACATGTTGTGTTTGATGATAAAAAGATTGAAGGACTGAAAGATGGAGATTACCATGAGAGTCTCAAATTTGACAATGTTGAGATGGTTAGTGATGAAAGTGATGATGAGAGTGATCAAGAAACAGTGTCTAAGGATAATGCAGACAAATCTACCACCAATGAAGCACAAAACTCAACATTCGTCGAGTTGCAAAATGCTTCATCCGTCGGAAGGCAATCTATGTTATCCGTCGGTAGACAACCTGCCTCATCCGCCGGTACTCAAAATTCACCATCCGTCGGGTTATCTAAAGGAGCAGGAAATCAAGGAAGGTTACCCATAGAAAGTACCCCTTTCTCAAATCAAAGATCCACAAACTCAGGGGGAGTTTCTAGCAATCAAAACTCAATCACACATCAAGACAACATTGAGGTCTCTTCATCTAGAGCTAATCTACCTCAACCAAGGAAATGGACAAAAGATCACCCCTTTGAACTGATTATTGGTGATGTTTCTTCTAGAGTTCAAACCAGGAGAGCAACTCAAGAAGAATGTCTATACAGCAGCTTTCTATCAAAGGAAGAACCAAAGAAGGGAGAAGAAGCCTTGTTAGATCCTGATTGGATTTTAGCTATGCAGGAGGAGCTAAACCAATTTGAAAGGAATAAAGTATGGAAGCTGGTACCCAAGCCTAAAGGAAAGAATCCAATAGACACCAAATGGGTATTCAGAAACAAGATGGATGAAAATGGCATAGTAGTAAGGAACAAAGCCAGATTGGTTGCTAAGGGCTATTGCCAGCAAGAGGGAATAGATTTTGATAAAACATTTGCTCCTGTTGCAAGACTTGAAGCTATTAGAATCTTCTTAGCCTATGCAGCCCATGCCAATTTCAAGGTCTATCAAATGGATGTCAAAAGTGCCTTTCTGAATGGAGATTTGGAGGAAGAAGTGTATGTTAGTCAACCTCCTGGCTTTGAAGATCCAAATTTTCCAGACTATGTCTATTATCTACTGAAAGCACTTTATGGACTGAAGCAAGCACCTAGAGCCTGGTATTACACTTTATCAAAGTTCCTTTTGGAAAATCACTTCACAAGAGGTACTGTAGATAAAACTTTATTTTTCAAAAATGTTAATGGCTCTAGCATACTTGTTCAAATTTATGTAGATGATATTATCTTTGGCTCTACAGATGAGAAACTTTGTTTTTAACTGTTTTAACTGCTTTTAAATGCTTCATGTGATACATAGAGATGTATAATGCTTAGTTCTATGTGCTAGATGATGTAACATGCCTACCTTGATGTTTATTCATGTTTATATATGTGATATATGCTTAGTTTATCATGTGATGATAGATTTAGGTGAACTTAAATGAACATAAGGTGTTTGTTAGACAACCTAGTATAGTGAAATTGTTTCATAACCTTAATAATAATATTATGAATACAATCATGAGATTCTTGTGTTTATGAAACACGTAATTGAATATGAATTTTCGATATGAGAGAAAGGATGATTCTGTCAACCACAGATTTCTATCTGTAAGAAAGGGTTATTAAGTGACGCCTCTTGACAATGCTCCACCCGATCTGGTAATCATCTGATTATTGATTATTGATTTGGAATATTTAATTTAAAAGGAAGAATCTCTTTATAATATGATAATGATTGTAACGTAATATAATCCCTCTAAAATTAAATAATATCAAGTAGTAATTGGCCAATGACACAACGGGCTTGTGTCGGTCATAGCCTTCCAACATGATAGAAAAGTAGTTCTTATTTTTGAATCATTGTCGGTTCGTGCTACAGCCGAGGGCTTTGATTTCGAAATAAGAAATACTTGTCTATTACATAGAGATGTGTACATTGAATAAGAATCTAAAGGTCGGTACATGCTACAGCCGTGGGCCTTTGGGGACTGATTCAACTGTACGGAATGTTGGGTTAGACTTGACTTAGAATATTGAGTTTGTCGTGCTACAGCCGAGACTCAATTATTCAAGAGGCTAAAGTTTGATTAGGGAATAACATGAGATGTAATTGACAAGAGTTGTCTGCCTATTGAACATTGCATGGCGGTTCGTGCTACAGCCGGGGTTGTGTAATGGAATGTAGGATCCCTATTCCCACTAGCATTATGAATGCTTAATTTTTCACGTAGGGGGTCGAATAAATTAGGAAAACTAGTGGGAGCCACTTATGAATAAAGACCCGATTCATATAGTGTTTTGAAATGAAATCGAATATTTGCTAAGTGTTGTTATGTGTTTATCATTTACAGATTTACTTTGTACGTTATGTCTTCTGCACTATCACTCAGGAGCATACTGGATGCTCACAAATTGACTGGTCCTAATTATGCTGACTGGCTTCGAAACTTGAGAATTGTTCTCAGGATTGAGAAGCTGGAATACGTGATTGACTCACCTAAGCCTACTGAACCTGCTAGTGATGCATATAATGATGAACATGTTGTGTATCGTAAGTGGATAGATGATGCAAATGTTGCTCAATGCATCATGCTAGCTTCCATGAACATTGAGCTACATAAGCAACATGAGCATATGGATGCTCACACTATCCTCATGCATCTACAAGAGTTGTATGATGTGGCGGGGAGGACAACTCGATATGAGATATCGAAGGAGCTGTTCGGTTGTAGGATGTCTGAGGGATCATCTATGAATGACCATGTACTTAAGATGATCAATTTGATTGAACGTCTTGGACAACTTGGTTTTGCCATGGATGGGGAGCTGAGCCAAGACTTGGTCTTGCAATCGCTTCCGAGTTCGTTCTCGCAGTTTGTTGTGAACTTTCACATGAATAAGTTGGATGTCAGCCTGCCTGAACTCCACAACATGTTGAAGACTGCGGAATTGAATTTTCCCCCTAAGAAGAGTTCTGTTCTTCTAATTGGTGAAGGTTCCAATCCTAAGAGAAGGAAGAGGAACTCTTCCAAGAAGAAGAAAGTAGGTGAAGAAAAGCCTGTTCCACCAAAAGCTGAAGACCCCAAGAGCAAAGTTGTTTGCTTTCACTGTAACAAGGTGGGGCACTGGAAGAGGAACTGCAAGGTTTACCTTGCAAAATTGAAGAAGAAGAAGGGTAGTGAGACTACCGCTTCGGATTCAGATATGTTCATGATATAAGTGAATATGTCATTAAATCAAATTTCTACTTGGGTATTAGATACCGCCTGTGGTTCTCAAATCTGCAATTTGTTGCAGGGACCAAGGAGAAGTAGGACTCTTGAGGAAGAGGAGGTGATTCTACTGATGGGATATGGAGCAAGAGTTGCTGCTGTAGATGTAGAATCATTTCATTTACATAGGCCTACGGGCAAGACTATTGTTTGAAATAATTATTATTTTGTTCCCTCGATTGTGAGGAATATTATTCCCATGTTATACTTGGATGGATTTCATTTATTATTGAGAATAATGAATGTTCTATTCTTAGAGATAATATTCTTTATGGACGTGGTGCTTTAAATAATGGTTTGTATAGATGTGACATAATTTACTTCAGATTGAACAAACTAATAAAAGAAAAGGGATGATGAAAATCTCACTTTATAGTGGCACTGCAGTCTCCATTTAGTAGACATGGAGAGAGGACTGCAAATTTGCTAGGAATGGTACACACAGATGTATGTGGACCAATGTCTACGCAAGCCATGGGTGGATTTTCATACTTCATTACTTTCATGGATAATAGATCTAGATTCGGATATGTGTTTGATGAAACACAAGTCTGAAGCCTTTGAAAAGTTCAAAGAGTATAAGTATGAAGTGGAGAAACAAACCAAACATAGTATTATAATTCTTCGATCAGATCGAGGTGGTGAATACTTTAATGGAGTGTTTCTGGATTATCTCAAAGTAAAAGGTATAGTCTCCCAGTGGACTCCTCCAGATTGGTATCTGAAAGGAGAAATCGAACTTTATTAGACATAGTTCGGTCCATGATGAGCTATGCAAATCTTCCAGTATTCCTATGGGGTTATGCATTGGAAACCTCAGCATATTTACTGAATAAGGTGCCTTCCAAAATCTGTTCCTCAAACTTCGTATGAGATATGGAAAGAAAGGAAACCGAGTCTTAAACACGTTAAGATTTGGGGATGTCCAGCTTATGTCAAGAAAGTTGACCCAGATAAGATGGAATATCAATCTGTAAAATGTGGTTTTGTGGGATATCCTAAAGAGACTTTAGGGTATTACTTTTACACCGATCATCGGGTGTTTGTCTCTAGACATGCTACCTTCTTGGAAAAGGAGTTTATCCTTGAAGGAAACAGTGGGAGCAAAATTGAACTTGATGAAGTTCAAGAAGCACAAACTACTACAGTTCAAGTGGAAACACCTGTTCTGACTGAACAACCTTTTATGGAACAGCCCATTCATAGATCAGGGAGAGTGTCTCGCCAACCTGAGAGGTAATATGGCCTTGTCATTGAGAATGACAATGAGTTGTCGATCATTGATGATGACGACCCTGTGACCTATAATGAGGCTAAGAGTAGTGTTGACTCAGAGAAATGGCATAGTGCCATGAAATCCAGAATGGAATCTATGTATACGGTATAAAAAAGATAGATTATAGCAGATGGCCAGGTGGAGACCTATAAGGCCAGGCTTTTGGGAAAAGGATTCAAACAAAGGCAATGGATTGACTTTGATGAAACCTTTTACCTGTAGCCCTGTTAAAATCAGTTTGGATTTTGCTTGTGAATGCTGGTTACTACGACTATGAAATCTGGCAGATGGCCAGATGGTTTTCTTTCCAAGGGAAATGAAAACCTAGTGTGTAAGCTGCTGCGAACCATATGTGGTTTAAAGCAAGCTTCTCGAAAGATGGAACATTCGTTTTGATGAGACAATCAAAGAGTTTGATTTTATCAAAAACGTAGATGAACCATGTGTCTACAAAAGGGTTAGTGGGAGCGCGGTAACATTTCTTGTATTGTATTGAAATACAGTTGACACACATAACAACATAGCAGACCCACTCACAAAGCTACTTTATGAAAGTCACTTTGATTGTCATAAAGACAAGATGGGTATTAGATACCAGAGTGATTGGCTTTAGTACAAGTGGGAGATTGAAAGGAATATGTCCTAAGTCCAATCATGTATTAGGATTTAGGAATAACTTTGATGTAATCTATTTTGATTTCATTGATATTAATAAAGACTTGTTTTGTTTTTATTACGGGCTTTATCTATTTAAGTATTTAAATAAGATATACCATAGTTTAGAGTAAAGCTTTTTATGGATTATGATGAGATCATAATAGTGAGACCTAAAAAGATGATAACTCTAAACTTAAATAGTTCCTGGTCATAGGATTACTAACTGGTAATTAATAATCCGCAAAGATCTGTACATACTGTGCTTGCTTCATTATGAAAGATGTCTGTTCTCATAGACATTTGTGTGTTGACACTATAGCTAGTATGTAGGTGCTTATTATGGAATAAGTTCACTGAACATGACTCGCACAGCTGAACAACTGATGGAGTTCACTCACGTGTCAGCAGTTGTTCACATAGTGATAGTTGTACAAGTATCCTTAGACTTGAGATCATCATAGTCATCTTGTGTACACTGAACTATGCTTTGGTTTAGTTCTTAGTCTCCAGGGACAATTATTAGGGCTCTTCTGGGTATAGAAATTTGTACACGAAGATAGTGTATGATCAATAAAGGATCTACCCCTTCCAGTGAAGGAAGCGAATGTTCAAGGCTGATCCACTTATGCTAGTTCAGGAATCTCTGGCCAGAGTAAATGAAATTAGAAAGGAGTTTCTAATTTGCATAGAACTACGCATAGTAAATGGTAAGCAAGTGATTAAATTAGATAGGCTTGACACGAGATCCATGCCTTGTATTTAATCGGGACATTGTAGGGTAGAAGGAGTTTATTGTACGGTAACTATTCACTGAATAGGTTCTTGGTATTCTAAGCAGTGAATTCATATTATCCGGATAGTCGCGATATGCTGAGAAGTATCCCTCACGATGTAGAATAAATGTGATTAATTAATTAATCATATTTAATAAATTAGAGAATTTATATAAATAATGATAAAATAGTTTTATTATTATTTATTTCTACTACCGGCTTAATATTAAACCTACAGGGTCACACCATAAAAAGAGAATGATTTAATGGTGGAGGAATTAGTTAATAATGGCTAATAATTATTTATTTATGAAATAAATAATTAATTGGCAAATTTAATAATTGATTAAATGAGATTTAATTTATTATAAATTAATTAAGAAAAGTTCTTAATATTATTAATTAAAGGATTTAATTTTTGGAAATTAAATCAAGAGAGAGAATTATTTCTAAAGTGTTTAGAAAAAGGATTAATAATTAAAAGGTGTTTTAATTATTAATAAGAATAATAAAGGGGATAATAATAATAATATTTATGGGAAAATTTCAGCTGAAATTTTTGCCTATAAATACACTATTATAGACCCTAATTTTATTCCAACCCGAAAACCCAAAAAGTTTGGAAAACCCAATTCTCTCCACCTCCTTCCTCCTCCTTAACATCGTTTTCTTGGTGGATACCGGTGGAGTGCTTCACACTTGAGGAGCAACTGCTAAGGATCTCTGATCGTTGTCTCCGAATTATTTTTAAAGGTTAGATTCGATCCCTCGAATTTTTATTCATGATCTGTATGCTTTTATTTGGATTTTGTATGTGTAAAAGTGTTTTGCCATGCCCCCGCTGCGTTTAAAATCCAACAATGGTATCAGAGCCAGATTGTATGCATATAGATATGGTATCAAGAAGAGTTTGATAACTGTACCAGTTATTACGGCACCTGATTGGACAGAGCCTTTTGAGATGATGTGTGATGTGAGTGATTATGTGGTGGGCGCAGTTCTTGGGCAGCGCAACAATAATCTCTTTCATGTGGTCTACTATGCTAGTAAGACTCTAAATGGCGCTCAAATGAACTACACCACTACTGAGAAGGAGCTCTTGGCTATAGTCTTTGGTTTTGAAAAATTTTGATCTTATTTGCATGGGAAAAAGGTGACAGTGTTCACTGATCATGCGGCCATTCGCTATTTGATTTCCAAGAAGGATTCGAAGCCTAGACTCATTCGTTGGGTGCTCTTGCTACAGGAATTTGAGTTAGAGATCAAGGATCGAAAAGGTACTGAGAATCAAGTAGCTGACCATCTCTCTAGACTGGAGAATCCCGAGTCTACTTCACATGATAAGACATTGATCAACGAATCTTTTCTGGATGAGCAGTTATTCGCAGTTCAGGAGGAAGAGCCATGGTTCACAGATATTGTCAGCAATATAATGCCTCCTAATATGAATACAACTCAAAAGAAGAAGTTTCTGCATGAGGTGAAGTGGTATATGTGGGATGAACTGTATTTGTTTAGACAGAGAGCTGACCAGATCATCAGGAGATGTATCCCATTCTGTGAGACGGAGGGGATATTACGAGACTGCCACTCCACAGTTTATGGTGGACATTATGGTGGTGAGAAGACGGCAGCTCGTATTCTGCAAGCAGGTTTTTTATGGCCTACTTTGTTTAAGGATGCTCATCAGTTCATTTTAAGGTGTGATCGTTGCCAAAGAGTGGGGAATCTCACGAGGAAGAATGAGATGCCATTAAATGTGATGCTTGAAGTCGAGGTCTTTGATGTTTGGGAAATCGATTTCATGTGGCCATTTGTCTCATCCTGCAATAATCAGTACATCTTGCATGCAGTCGATTATGTCTCAAAATGGGTAGAAGTCAAAGCTCTACCGACGAATGATGTAAATATAGTGTTGAATTTTCTTCATAAGCAGATTTTCACAAGGTTTGGAACGCCACGAGTAATCATAAGTGATGAGGGGTCGCATTTCTGCAACCGTAAGTTCACTTCTATGATGCAGCGCTACAATGTGAATCATCGTGTTGCTACTGCCTATCATCCACAAATGAATGGTCAAGAGGAAGTGTCTAATAGAGAGATTAAGCGCATTCTAGAGAAAGTTGTTTATCCGTCAAGGAAGGATTGGTCTTTAAAGCTCGATGAAGCTGTTTGGGCTTACAGAACAGCATACAAGACTCCACTTGGGATGTCCCCGTTTCAACTTGTGTATGGTAAGGGATGTCATTTACCTGCGGAGCTTGAGCATAAGGCTATTGGGCGTTGAAGAAGTTGAACCTTGATCTAGATGCAGCTGGTAAGAAGCGAATGCTTCAGTTAAATGAACTTGATGAATTTCGACTCCAAGCTTACGAGAACAACAAAATGTACAAGGAAAAAGTGAAAAGGTGGCACGACAGGAAGCTATATCCTAAGTCATTTATGCCGGGGCAACAAGTTCTTTTATTCAACTTTCGTCTCCGACTTTTTCCTGGGAAGTTGAAATCAAGGTGGTCTGGACCTTTTATTTTCAAAACTGTGTTTCCATATGGAGTGGTGGAGATTTTTGAGAATGAACCGGGCCAAGCATTCAAGGTTAATGGTCAGTATTTGAAGCATTACTATGGGGACACGGCAAACCGGGAAGTGGTTAGTGTCATTTCATTGTCAACTTGAGTAAGGTACGCTATGGCAAGCTAATGACGAAAAAGAAGCGCTTCTTGGGAGGCAACCCATGATTTGTTGTTATAGGCACCCTAGAAGTTCGTAACCTATCCAAAACCACAAAAAAATCATAAAAACAGGGCAAGAAAATTATTTTTCCAGAAGACCCCTGAGCGCCCGCTCAGGGCCTGACTGGAAGAATTTTTTTAAGCCTTAGAAAAAAACCAAAAAAATCAGAAAACATAAAAATTCAAACACAGCCCCACTACCCAAGAATTATCTTCCCATTACTCACGTTTTTAACCCTCAAATCCACTCCTAGTCAAATTTTAACCTAATCTCTAACCTATATATACATACAACTATTCCATATACTCCCCCATACACTTTCAAACCTTAAACTCTCTCCCATATTCAAAAACACAAATCTTAAACACTTTTTCTCAGTTTCGATGGCACCCAAGAGATCCAGGACTATTGATAGCAGCAGCACTGTTCCTACTGCTTATTCTTCAAGGGGTACTGTTGCGAGGCCTCGTTTGTTTGATAGGGCTGATGAGGAGGAGTATACTAGGCTTCTGGGTAAGCCTATTTTGAAGGAGAGGGGATTCTTACTATCGGGGAGGAATGGTGAGTTGTTGCCAATGATTGCTGAGAAGAGTTGGATTGCTTTCTGTGAGTCATCAGAGGCAGTTCTGATGAGCCTTGTTCGCGAGTTCTATGCGAATGCGAAGGCTAAAAAGAATGGGTTTTCTGTTGTGTGGGGGATGACGGTGGATTATCACCCTGAGGCGATTCGCCGTGTGATTGGGCAGCGACAGAGGAAGCCCTCGGAGGAGAATTGGAACGAGAAGACTGCTGAAGATTTTGACTTGGATTTGATTTGTGCTACTCTCTGTAGGCCGGGCACGGTTTGGACGTTCAAGACTGGGACTAATGAGTATCGTCATTTTTCGGCGATTGCGATGAATAGGTATGCCCGTGCATGGAATTCCTTTATTTGTGCTAATATTCTGCCGACTTCACATGCACATGAGGTTACAGTTGAGAGAGCACAGTTGTTATGGGGTATTTTGAATGAGGAGTACTATGTGGACCTTGGTGAGTTCATCTACCAAGGAATTCTGAAGTTTTTGAGGGGAGCTAAGCACATGAACATCCCTTATGCATCCACGGTTATAAAGCTTTGCCGAGCAGTGGGAGTTCAGTGGCCGTCTCATGAGAAGTTGCAGCTGTCGGCCGCTCCTATTGATTCCGGGACTCTGAATGCGATGTAGGAGTGGACTGGTGGAGAGCCCGAGGAGCATGGGCTGGGTTATCATCTTCCAGGAGGGCGTCCAGCACGAGATGCTACCATGGCGAGACCAGGGCGTGATGAGGCAGGTTCTTCTAGAGCTCAGGAGGGTGCTGGGATGGGCGATGCCCAGTATAGGAGGCTGTTGAGGAGGATGGATACTATGTACGAGACGCAGAGCAAGTTTGCTCAAGAGCTCACCATTGCGCTTGGGACTGCTTTTAGAGGCCTTGGAGCTGACATCCAGTGGCCCGTTTTTGGTGAGGGCTCTGCGTATCCGCCTCCTGATACTCCACCCTCTGAGGGTGATGATGATGGTCTCTCCAAGTAGGTATACCCTGTGTTCCTTTCTACTACCTTCACTAGGGACAGTGAAGATATTAAGTTTGGGGGTGGTAGTTAAGGAATATTTTGTGTGAGTGTCATATAGTTGCATATTCATGATAGTTTAGTTCATATAATAATTGCATATTTTTGCCATATAGTTTTTTTTATTTTTAGCTTTATTTATTATGTCATTTAGCTCATGCATATACCGTGATCCCTTTTGCGTTGCTTTTACCAATTGATTTGTGATGTTGATGCGAGTGTAGTGATAGCGTTAAAGTGATGTTGAGTCTTGTAGGTTGACGTGCATGCTAGAAACACTTGTAATTTCACTAAGTCTTAGAAAATGCTTAAGGACTGGATTGTTGTTATGGTTTGATGGTTTTCAAGGTTAATCTATCGATTTTGCTTAGAATTTATAATAGGTTCATTGCTAATTATGGCTAGGCTTCAAATGGCTAGTAGCCGGCTCGTATTTTTATGCGAGTAGTCTAGGGTTGAGCAAGATGGAGCGAAACGCACTTGCTCAGAAATTTTGAAAAAAAATATAGGAAAAAAGAGAAAAAAAGAGAAAAAGAAGAAAAGAAAAAAATAGAGAGTTAATGCATAATTGATCACGAGTGGGCTCTTTGGTATTCGAGTTATTAAGTTCTTAGGGGACTTTGTGCCTTGTGACCTAAGGCTTTTATAGTCTGGGATCCGCTAACCTAACGTTCGCTACATGGATGTCATTGTATAAGTCTTTTGTGGACCTCACTCATTGCACGGTCAAATAAGCATTTGTTTGTTGTGTTAAATAAAAAGCATGATTCCGTAATAAGCTCCAGTAATCTTGAAGTGTTATAAGTCATTTTGTGCCTAGAAATTTATTTTTCGTATAACCATGTGATTACCTTGAGGATAGTCGAGTTATGATAATTGATCTAGTTTCGAAGCATATCTGTTAAGCATCCGCACACACCACGTTTTTGGCTATATGTTAGTTGCATGATTTGATTGATTTTTATTCGCCTAATTGCATTTGTTGAGATGTCGTAAGTTGGTTGGTTTAGTCGTAGTAAGGGGGATCGCTTCATTTCATATATATAGCATTCATGCATGTTTTTGTTTTATTTTTGAGTCTGTGACGCTTGAGGACAAGCATTGATTTAAGTTTGGGGGTGTGATAAGTGGCATTTTATACCACTTAGAACGTCTTATAATGGCTTGAATTGGTGTCTTGAAATCAAGTATTTTGTGTATTTGATGCATTTTTCTAGTGTTTGTGCATTTCAGGGTATTACTTGCATTTGTGGAGAGGTTTCATCAAGAATAAGCCTTGGCATGTGTTTGGCATTGCAAGTGGGAAGATAGGAGCAGAATGCAGCAAAGAACGGGAGCAAAAATAGAGCATTTTCCAGAAGGGGTCTGCGCGCCCGCTCAGCTCTGCTGAGCGACCACTCAGGAAGCTGAGCGCCCGCTCAGGATTGCTGAGCGGCCGCTCAGGGACGGAAATTTAAAATAATTATTTTAGACTCCTAATTCTGTTGAGCTTCCAACTTCTGAGTTAGCTGGGTTTTATGGGACTCCTATATAAGTAGTTTTCAGAGACGTTTCACGGGTGTTGAATCGTAGTATTAAGCGAGGAGCAAGGAGATAAGGAAGAAGACCTTTTTGGCACATCGCAACGAAGAGGAAGCATATTTTCTTGTGATTCTTTATTTCGTTGTAACATTGGATGCTAGTTTTCTTTATTTTGAACCTATTTACTCTTGTGACATACTCTGGTTTAATATAAGTAGTTTTATTAAATATTCTCGTGTGTTATTATCATGTTTTCATATGAACCCATGGTGATGATGAGTTCAATCATGGGCTAATCATAATCATGGGGTCGTAACGGATTTACTATGGAATTCCTTAGTTAGTTGTTTAATACCTTAGTGTGTGATGATTGTATGATATCTAGTATTGGTTGTGCTTATTCATCTTATGTGCGTCACGAACATATAAGATAAGGTGTTAATCTCTTGTGAAGCGATGGTGGATCTTGAGGTTTAGAACTTGCCATGCTAGCATAGGTTCATGTATGTGTATGCATGATTAGTGGGTAACTCTAACCGTTTTACTTACCCTGTGTAATCATAAGGAATAACTTGTGTTTAAATCGTTATGTTGTCAAATTCTGTAGACATATAGGGTCTCAACATAATTGATGCCTATTCAACTTCTGTCTTAATTGTGGATGCTTGGAGAATGGTATTAGTTCAACGAAAGTTGGCTTTTATCAGTTTCGTGTTGTTCGATTAATATCATCACCGTTGCATGCTAAGGGTAATAACGATAACTATTGAAGGAAGTAGTAATGAAGTTCTGATCTCATGTGTGTTTTAATATTATTAATTCAAGTGTCAATTAAGTGCTTAATTCTCGTAGTTAATTGTAGTTAATAGTTAGTTAATCAAATCTAAGTGTTATTGTCTTGACATTGAGAAGTAATTATACATTGGTGAGTGAGTGTTAATTGAACATAATTAGTCTGAGTCTCTGTTGGAACGAACTAGAAAGTATTATATATTACTTGCGAACGCGTATACTTGCGTGTATTATTAGTGTGTGTTTCTGCCCTAACAATATGAAATACAATTCTTGAGTTTTCTATTTTTTTCTTGTATATATATATATATATATATTATAATAGAATCAAGTTCTCTAGATATATATGAACTTTATCAAATGGGAGAAAATGATGTTGGTCAAATTCGCTCGTGTGAAAATTCAGCAAATTTGTTTATAAAGGCACTTCCTACATCATCTTTCGAGGAATTAGTAAACAATATTGGAATGTATAAATTTTGAGATTTATGTTAGAATGAGGGGGAGACATGATACATTTCTCAAATTAAATTATGTACAACACATGTAATCTTTCTCCTTCACTAGGGTTTTTCCTACGAGGTTTTTGCTAGTAAGGATTTAATGAGGAATGATATAATGACTCGTATTTTGTATTATTAAAAGCATATTTATTGAGTAAATAAATAAATTAGGGTATTATTCTTGTCAGTTACTTATTTTATGTGATATGAATTGTGTGTGACTCAGTGATTTATGAGGAATGATTGTATTTAATAATTTCTGAATGATATTAAATTGTTTACGCATTTTTAATATAATTTTTATTAAAGAAGTATTTTTATAAATATTGGAATTATTTTTAAAATCATTTTTATGGTTGCATAATTTCAGTATGTATTTATAAAGATTTATGGAATTTAGAAAATAATACTTCATTGATATATATTCCCAAAAAATTTTTGAGTGCATTTAATGTTAAATATGATATTAAATTCATAAATTTTTCAAAAATTATAAAATTCTTAGTTTACTAGTTTTGAATTATTTCAGGAATTTTAAAAATATTTTGGTAATTTTTCGGATATTATTTAGCCGCGTGAATACCCGTTAAGTTGCACAATACGGGTATAAGCTTCAGTTTTTAAAATTACAGAAACTTTATTTCATTAGTATTTGAATATTTTGAGAATTTTAAAAAAGTTTCAGGAATTTTTCGAAATCTTTTCACTCGCAGCGCGATTCGTTAAATCGAGAAAAAACGAAACAGAAATTAGTCTACGAGGGAAAAAGGGACACGTGTTTAATTCTTATAAAAATAAATCAACACGTATCATTCAGTTTTGATACGTGGCTGCATCAGAAAATTTTCACAAAAATTTTCTTTTTCTCCTAATATCTCTTCTCTCTCTCTACACACTCTCGCCATCTCTCTCTCACTCTCTTTACACTCTCGGTCTCTCTCTCTCAAATCTCATCTCTCTCTTTCTTTATTCTCCCTTCCTCTTCTTCTCTCCCTTCCCTCGCTTCTCACCTTTCCCGATTCTTCCTTTTTCTTTTTCCGGTGCTTTTCCGATTACCTTTGTTTTTCCGGTAATAATTTCGGCTGCTTCTTGGTTCTAATTGTTGGGCTTAATTTCAGTTGCATGGATATATATATATATATATATAACTGTGTGTGTGTGTCTATATTCGCATGTGTACTTTGTGTAGTGGTGACGTGTGTGTGTGGCGCGGTGGCGCGTGTGTGCGAGTGGTGATGGTGGTGATTGTTGTTGTTTTCCCGTGGCTTAATTCGGCTATTTTATGATTTAAAATTTTTATTCTGCAGGAATCATTTTGATTAATATTCATGAAATAAAAATACATTTAATAATAAATAAAATTATTTAGTTAAGTATCATGTATAGTTATTTAAACTGATTGTGATTGGGAAATTGAAGTCGATTATGTTTCGATTGGTAGTCTGATAAACAGAGGAGACGTTGCCCAAATTTCGAGAAATTTATTACGAGAATATGGGAACTACTTCTATATATTATTTTTGAATGCTATTAATTGTATAAGTATATACGTACAATCATTATATAAGTTATAGTGCGTATCTATGTGTATTATAGTTTATGTATTATGCGATTCGGGTTTAGTACGTTTGGGTAATCTGATTTTTGAGGATATGAAGCATGCAAGAGTGTCTAATTAGGGTATTTTGATTATGTAGATCCCGGTCGAAGTTCGCGAGGGTTAAAGTCGGTTTAAGAAGTCAACCTAGGATTCAGACGAGAAATGCTCAGCAAGGCAAGTACCCTGACCATGACTTTTATGGTTCAGTATATATATATATCAATGAACTGTTGCTTTTAATTTCGAACAGGAACATAATTATTTTAAGTTACATATCCCTCTATATTTATAAATGTTTGTTAAATCTTGTTTTGAGGGAAAAGTAACTTCGGAAAGGTACCTATCTACAAACACTGAATGTTATTGAAAAGGGTTTCAAGTATGCTGTTATAAAACTGTTTTAAACTGAGATAGGTATAAATGATTTTGAAAATGGATAGAAATGATCAGATATTGGATAAAGTTGTGACAAGGCCCGTAACATCTAGTGTGGTTGCGTAAGCACTGAATTCAGTTGTGTGCATTATTTAAACGATTAGTCCAGCGTGTTAGGGACCTAGCTAGTTTCTGAGTTCCGGAATAGGTATTGTGAAATAGCCAGGGGAGCTATTTAGTATTGATGGCCTGATCAACTATCTTCACAATTGAATGTCCAATATATATCTGATTTGGTTTTGTAGTTCCCGTAACGGAACAAGTGATTTAGATGAATGTTTTGTAAATGTAAATACCATTCTAAAATTGAACTCTCGTATTCATACATCACACAATTGTGTTTTATTTTAAAGGGCCTGCTAGATAGTGATATTCAATTTTATTTTGACAAAAGGTTTATTGGATTACTTATTTTTCCATAAATGATTTATAGTTATGTTCCTATATTTGTTTAGCACCTCGTGTTTACTCTGTTATTCATATATTGTGTTATTCCCTAACAATTCAAGAAGAATTGCAGAAGGGGGGGCTTGAATATAATTCTGGCTACTTTTTGAGGTTTTAAAATTATTCTAACTTAATATATATTACAGTGTTTGATTTGCAATAGTGCGGACTGAAAGAGTAATAGAAATCAAAACACCAAGTAATAAAACAAAAGCTTTAAAAATTTCTTGTGGATTTGAAAGTATCCACTAGATATATATATATATATATCAATTGAGAACTCTGTGAAGCTTTGAATAGCTCACAGCTGCTTTACAAGTTGAACAAACAAAACTACAGAGAAATTCTTATAGAATACAGCTTGAAAGGTTTCTCTGAAAAATGAGCTTGCTTAGTTGATTGTTCTACTGGCTACTCTTGGTTTATATATCACCAAGTTACATGATAGTAAGACAAGATAATAAAACAAAATGTATCTAGTCTAACTCCATGCTGCTTCACTACTCTATTCCAGCATCTTTGAAAATCTTCACATTTGTATGAAAATGGTAATGCTTCTTTGTTCTCAAAATCCTGTTTAACAGGCTGCCACATTCCTTTTGCAAACACCCGACACATGTGACTGTGTTGTCACTATCAACAGCTATTTTGAATATGATCATCCCTAGGGAATATGTTGATCATCCGTCGGGAGCCTTGTAGATCATCCTTCGGGAGTCTATCTGTCACATGACTCTATTTCACTTATACAGAATTACAAAACATCTCATATTTATGATTAGTCAACCTATTCTGCATATCAATCTAGTAGTCAACATGACTTAGAGAACCCTACACAATCTACTAGACTAAAACATGTTGTTTACATAAATGTGCTACAGTACTTATTTATTACATAAGATACACTCTCAATGGATGTCAAATTGTCATCCGTCGGGACTATAAAGTTCATCCGTCGGGACTATATTAGATCATCCGTCGAGAGCTACAAAATTCACTAAGTCAAATCTACTAAGGTTTTTTGTTTAACTTATCATCAAGTTCACAACATATTTCTAACAATCTCCCCCAACTTATGTCTACTGGAATTGTTGCCATAAATTAAGAGAAACTTGATAATAACAAAACACCCTAAATATACTGATTAAAAGATAGTAGATAAAACTGACAAGTACTATAAGTTATTGAAAACTGAACAAAGTAAAGTGCACAAAGAATTCTCACAATCATTATCAAGATGCTCCTTTAGTCTGAGCAGATAATTTCTATTTCCTTGATTGTCTGGATATCTTTCCAAGCTTCCTGTCATTTTCTTCTATTTGATTCTGGAGTTGTCTGTGGAATTCAAGTTCATCAGCTTCAGATAGATTCAGCTTTTCTTGCATTTCCAATAGAGTCTCATTGCTAGAGATATTCAATTGGTCATCCAGTCTGAAGAATCTTCTGACACCCTTGTCATCCATGAATTTCATCAGCTAATAAGGCCTCATATGCACTTTTCTTCCTATGAAGGGAATTGTTAGAGTTCTTGGAAGTGTATTCTTGTCTTTATCACTCCTTAGATCTTCTACCTTCTTTAGGACCAATTTCCTTGTAGTTATATTGAAACCAAAGTTTCTCTTGAAGAATGAGAAGATTTTTATCAGTGCGGAACCACTTTCCTGAATAATCTTGTGAAGTGACCATGTGATTTCTTTCCCTCCCTTGTACTTAAACACCAGACTTTCAGGAAGATGCCTATAAGCATCAAACCCTCTTACTTCTTCCAATTCATCCAAGTAGAGGTTTATATCTGAAAACTCCTTGATTTCACAGATATATAAAAGATCTCCCTTGTTAACTGCAGGTTTAGATTTTGTTAGGGTCTTGGTTCTTAGAGTCACAGGCTTGACTTTCTTGATTGCTCTAGTCTTTGTTTTTTTTGGCTTGTTGAAGATAGGTAAATTGAGTTCAGGAATTGGCATACTTTCCCAATCTATTGGCTCATCCTTGGGAATTATAGGCTCACCATGAAAATTCTTTGTTGGATCCACCTTGAATTTCTCATGTGCCACTGAGGGCTTGGATGTTTGAGTTGAAGTTGTAGACTGTTTGGTAATGTCGTCTTCCAGTTCCTCATCACTGAAGTCCAATTTTCTCTTGATTCTTTGCTTGTATCTTGGTTTCTTTGTCTGTTAAGGTTCATTCTACACTTTTTGATCCTGAGTTTTAGTTTTCATAGTTGGGTTTTCAGAGATTTCAGTTGCAGCTTTCACATCTTGAAGCTTGGCTACTATAGCAGCTTGCTCCTTCTTCTATTAGAGCTTCTTAGCCTTTATAGCAGCTTGCCTCTTTTCTTGCTTAATTCTTTCTTTTTCTTCCCTTTTTACTGCAGCAAACTGAGGGTGACCGGCCACCGCACAGATCTCTTTTCCATTCTTGTAAATTTTGGAAATTCTCTTCTTTTGTACTGAATCAGATGGATCTTTGTAAAATGCTATGGACCATGCCAACAGCTTCTTTTCATCTATTTTTGGAGTCTCAAATATGAGATCCAAGGGATTCTTGTCTGATGACTATGGATAGTTCCTTTTAGGCTTCAAAATCAGATTGGCTTTTGGAGATTTGATGGATGAAGTTTCGCCTTTTTCCAAGTTGCCTAGACTCATTTCATGCACTGAGATTTGTTTGACTTGAGAGTGGTGATGAAAAATCTTGTCTGTTTTCTGTATCTGACCAAATTTCTTCTGAATTTCTTCATATATCTTCCTCCATTTATCATCCAATTCCTTCTCAGCAGCTGCAACATCAAGTATCTTGATATTTGAATTTGAATTCACTTTAGCAGCTGCTCTTTGGATCAGATCAATGCTGTCCAATACTGGTGGCTTTGGCAAAGTAATTTCTGGAACTATTACTTGACTGATTTGAACATTTATCACATGCTCCCCCTCACTGGTTTTTTCTTCTTGACTAACTTGGATTGATGATTCTTTCTCCCCCTTTTTGTTATCATCAAGTATAGTGGAGGTAGAAGTTTGTGCAGCCATCGGCTTTTATAGCAACTGAGTTTGTTGTGTTTTATGAAGATGAATAGCTGTTAGAGAGGCTTCTACAACTTTCAGTCTACTGTCCAAAGACTCCACTTTGGTTGTAAGATTAGAATTCTTTCTCAACTTTCTGTTGATGTCAAGCACTGTTATATCTGGAAATTTAACATATAATCTTTTAGAGACATCCTTCTTGATTTGGTCAATCTCAGTTTTGATTGAAGTGACATCTTGATTGTGTTGAAGAGCTTGTATTTGATGTAATTATAGAGAGTTGAGGTGTGCTTGTAGAAGCTTCTTGGTGCTAATATTTGTAGTGGCTTGAAGAGCATTGGGTGTCTGTTGAATGAAGTGAAAAAGAGTTGTCTTGCAATGCTGCTCATCACACTCTTTAGAAAACACCCAAGGTGGAATGTTTGATCTAGAGATAGGGCCTGCTTCCCCCCCCCTATGTCCATGAACTCTTCTTTATCACCATCTTCATCTCCAAAGAAGTCTTCGGACTCACCAGTTCCATAGTCAACATCATGACCAGCCTTAGGTGGTATGGCTGTGATGGCATCCTTTGTTCTTTGCATTGATTCAGTTGTATGCACCAAGTTAAGCATCTTTTCTGCATTCTCATTGCCCTGTCTAGCCAAAAGTTGGTATACTGGAACAGGATGAGTAAATGTCTCAGCATCCAAAGAGATAGAATCAATTAAAGCTTGATAATCTTGATGAAATGGTTTCTCTTTGTCTGCATCACTGACATTCATTGACTCACTAGAAATGGATTTCATCTTTATTTCTCCTGTATCTGTATTTCTCTCAATTTCTCTCTTTTGCTGTATCAAGGGCTCCCCTTGGCTCACCACCTTCACCTTCACCTTCTAAGGTGGAACTCCTCTCACTCTCTTTTGCCAGGCTGGAAGAAATAGCCTGCATGAGTTCACTCCTTTCCTCTTCTTTTACCTGGGAGCAACCCAGCCTCTCACTCATTTCACTCCATTCCCTCAGTCCTAAGAGTGATTGTACAACTACTAACTCATCTACACTTATAACAATTGTTGAAATCTTAGTATGTGTAGTGAGTACCAACGGATGAGAAACATCCATCGGGGTAGTAGTTAGGATAACCGGTGGATGACTGCTGTTAGGCACATCCTTCAAAATACAATCATTAACCGATGAATGAACAATATACATCGGAATAGAAGAAATGAATGAGTTTGGAGTACTATTGTAGACTTTGTGCAGATTGATAAAAATTTGGGCTCAGATGTCTCAATAGTTCTTGAAGTAATTGGCAAGTGAGCCAACAAATCATCCAAAAGATGATGCTCACTTGCACCAGATTTTGGCTTCCCCAACAAAGTTAAAGAAGGGGAATCAGGAATTGATGTGTTGATTATGTCCACATCCAGAGAATTTGTGGGAGATTTTGGTGTTTGTGGTGCTTCTATAATTAAGGATTTTGGTTGTAACTCCACATTTATTGGAGCCACATCAAACTGAATTTATGATGGTGCATGTACTGAGTCTTTGACTGTAGTAGGCACTGTGTGTGCGCATCCTGTGTATCCCCAGTTAGTTTAGATTTCTTCTTTCTGGCATATGTTTGGGGTAACCTAGTATCCCTTGCCCTTTTGGCATGTGCTCCTGGTTGGGAGCTTGTTTCAATAGTGACATCCTTTTAGGAGGATGAAACTAGAAATGAGCTGATTTCCTTATTAATCACACAGTTTATTGAGAAGCTGTGGTGTGGCTAGGTTTTGGTACACTTGCCTCTCCATCCTTATCATTGGGGTTTCTTTGATGTTCACCCCGTCCCTCACCTATCTCACTACCTTCATACTCCCTTCTTTAGTTTTGGTAGATTTTGCAACTAATTTCTTTTGAGAGAAACCAGAGGGGGTTTTCTTTGTTTTGGATTTTGAAGTTTTTGTTTTGGTAGCTTGGGTAGGCATCTATTGGGTCATTGACACAGATGCCATAGCCACACTCAAAGGCAAAGAAATTTGTGAGGTTGGAATCGTAGAGACAGTGGTGCTTACCTCACTTACCTGAGGGCCCTCCATGATTGGAAAATAAACCAAGGGCACCTCCTTGTGGTGATCAGCTCTATTCAAGTCTGTAATTACCCTTCTTTCTTGAACCCAACAATCTAATTTGTTGGTTGGGTTCTCAATTACAAGATCTTCACAGATATGGTTAGCAATAATCATAAGGAATCTAGCATAATAGATATGTTTAGATCTCTTATTAACCTCTCCTAACTTATATCCTAACTCAAACATAATAGCATCACTGAAATTGAAGTACTTATCAGTAAGAAGCATGTAAAGCATGTTAAGCATAGTAGTATTGATAGAATAAAAGTTACTTATCTTACCAGAAAACACTTTGGTAACTACATCACACAAGAAACTCTACTCTTTTCTAAGACCTAGCCTTCTAATCTCACTTAATTTAGTAGTAGGAAGTGCATAGCCCATGGAGTTAAGCAAATTAACTATATCAGCATCTTGTGTGGATTAGTAGTGGTGTTATCTGGAATTTTAAAGCATGCTTTGATAATGTCACAGTTAATGCAGTGTTCCTTACCTTTGATGGAGAGAGTGATGGTTTTGTGATTAGCCTGATAGACAGTAGTTGTCCATATCTCCTCTACAACTATGCAGTCGATTGTGGGTGATTCTTGCATAGCATAATTAAGCTTGCATCCCTTCATAAAATCCATCATTTTGTGATAATCTCCAGATGCGGGAATCCCTTTGTTCATAAGTGCCAAAAATTTATTTTTCTCATAGATAAATCCTGACTGAGACATGATTTTGACTACTGGTGCCATTGTTAGAGTAAGATAACTTGCAGAAAGAGAGAGGGTTTTGCTTTGAAGAAGAAGAGAGTAGTTAATTGTAGTAGAGAAAGATAGAAGAAAAGAATGAAAGTGAATTTAGCTTTTATACTATCTTAAAAATAAATTATCAAAAGTAATAAAGTAAAATAAAGTAACCAATCAAAATTGCCTAAAATAGCCGTTTAAAATAAAATAAACTGTCAAAATTATGTCAGTTATCCGTCATGATATACTTACAGACTATAAGTATATCCGATGGATACTGTTCAGTACTTTTAATGGCTAAGATGTAGACAATTCGACGGATGAGGATAAAACAGTTATCCGTCGGGTATAAAATAATCCAGAAAAGTAATTGATTTTTATTAAGATTTTCTATTCTGATGAATGATCAAACTCGATGGATAATGAGCATCCGTCGAGATGTAAATTTTGACTTAGCCAAAATTTCATCTAAAATAGAAAAATCAATTAAGTTTCTGGCTGCATCATAGCTTGCAAAATTATCAGAAAGGATTCAAGAATAATTAAGCATACCTAACTCACTTACCAACCTAGAAAAGGTGGATTCATCAAGTGGCTTGGTAAATATATCTGCAAGCTGCTTTTCACTTGGAACAAAATGAAGTTCCACGGTACCATTCATCACATGTTCCCTAATGAAGTGGTACCTGATGTCTATGTGCTTTGTTCTTAAATGTTGTACTGGATTTTCAGTGATGGCAATTGCACTTGTGTTATCACAGAAAATAGGAATTATATCCACTTGTAGACCATAGTCCAACAGTTGGTTTTTCATCCATAAAATCTGTGAACAGCAACTACCAGTAGCAATATATTCAGCTTCAGCTGTAGAAGTAGAAACTAAATTTTGCTTTTTAATTAACCAGGATACAAGCTTGTTTCCCAGAAATTGACAGGTTTATGTTGTACTTTTTCTATCTATTTTACAACCTACATAATCTGTATCTGAATAACCAGTTAGATCAAAACCAGAATCTCTAGGGTACCAAATGCAAAGTTTTGGTGTTCCCTTGAGATATCTGAAAATTCTCTTAATAGCTACTAAGTGAGATTCTCTAGGATCAGCCTGAAATCTAGCACAACGACAAGTAGCAAACATTATATCTGGCCTACTAGTTGTTAAGTACAAAAGTGAGCCAACCATGCCTCTATAGATTGAAATATCCACAGACTTTTCAGTAGTGTTTAATTCAAGCTTAGTTGTAGTGGTCATGGGAGTTTATGCAGATGTGCAATCCATTAGATCAAACTTCTTTAAAAGATCATAAATATATTTGGTTTCACTAATGAATATTCCATCACGAACTTGCTTAACTTGTAACCCAAGAAAGTAAGTTAACTCTCCCATCATGCTCATTTCATACTTACTTTGCATCAATTTCGCAAACCTTTTGCAAATTTTTCATCTGTAGAGCCAAATATAATATTATCTACATAAATTTGGACAAGTATGCTAGAGCCATTAACATTTCTAAAGAATAAAGTTCTGTCAACAGTACCTCTTGTGAAGTGATTTTCTAAGAGAAATTTTGACAAGGTATCATACCAGGCTCTAGGTGCTTGCTTCAATCCATAAAGTGCTTTCAAAAGATAGTAGACATATTCTGGAAAATTTGGATCTTCAAAACCAGGAGGTTGACTAACATAGACTTCCTCCTCCAAATCTCCATTTAGAAAGGCATTTTTGACATCCATTTGATAGACTTTGAAATTGGCATTGTTGCATAGGCTAAGAAAATTCTGATGGTTTCAAGTCTTACAATAGGAGCTAAAATTTCATCAAAATATATTCCTTCTTGTTGATAGTTGCCCTTAGCAACCAATCTAGCTTTGTTCCTGACAACTATGCCATTTTCATCCATCTTGTTCCTGAATACCCACTTGGTGTCAATTGGATTCTTTCCCTTTGGCTTGGGTACCAGCTTCCATACCTTGTTCCTTTCAAATTGGTTTAGCTCTTCTTGCATAGCTAAAACCAATCAGGATCCAACAGAGCTTCTTCTACCTTCTTTGGTTCTTCCTTAGAAAGAAAGCTGTTATACAGACATTCTTCTTGAGTTGCTTTCCTTGTTTGAACTCTAGAAGATGCATCACCAATAATGAGTTCAAAAGGGAGATCTCTAGTCCATTTTCTCTGTTGTGGTAGATTAGCTCTTGATGAAGAGGCCTCATTGTTGTCTTGATGTGTGACTGAGTTCTGATTAAAAGAAACTCCCCCAGAGTTTATGGATATTTAACTTAAAGATGGGGTTCTTTCTGTAAGTGATCTGTTTTGACTCTCAGCTTCTTTTATTGTTCCGACCAGATGATGCACTTTGTATCTTGACGGATGAAGCTGATTGTCTACCGACGGATGAAGCATTATGTAACTCGACGGATGGTGAGTTATGTGCTTCATTAGTCCTTTATCACTTTCATCATCACTGTCATCACTAACCATCTCAATATTATTGAATTTGAGGCACTCATGGAAATCTCCATCTTGCAGTCCTTCAATCTTTTTATCATCAAACACAACATGTACTGATTCTATAACAATGTTGGTTCTTAGATTGTAGACTCTATATGCTTTTCCAACAGCATATCCAATAAAGATTCCTTCATCTGCTTTGGCATCAAACTTTCCATGTTGATCAGTTTGATTTCTTAGAATATAGCATTTACAGCCAAAGACATGTAGGAAATTTAGAGTTGGCTTCCTATTCTTGAACAACTGATAAGGAGTCATGCATTTGGCTTGATTAACCAAAGAAATATTCTGAGTGTAGCATGTAGTATTGGTAACTTTAATTCTTCAAGCATTGTCCTTGCAGCTTCAATAAGAGATATGTTTTTCCTTTCCACCATTCCATTTTGTTGTGGAGTTCTAGCTGCATAAAACTCATGCATAATCCCATTCTCTTCACAAAATGATCTCATCACAGAATTCTTGAACTCAGTTCCATTATCACTCATGATTCTTCTTACTTTAAAGTCAGGATGATTATTGACTTGCCTTATGTGATTGATGATGATTTCACTAGCTTCATCTTTGAACTTTAGAAAATATGTCCAAGAGAAATTTGAGAAATCATCTATAATTACTAGGCAATATCTTTTCCTTGAGATGGACAACACATTGACTGGTCCAAACAAATCCATGTGCAACAGTTGCAAAGGTTCTTCAATTGTTGAATCAAGTTTCTTTCTGAATGATGCTTTAATCTGGTTTCCTTTCTGACAGGCATCACACAATCCATCCTTAGTAAACTCCACTTGAGGGATACCTCTGACCAACTCTTTCTTGACTAGCTCATTCATGGTCTTGAAGTTTAGATGGGACAGCTTCTTGTGCCATAGCCAACTTTCATCTTGACTTGCTTTACTGAGAAGACAAGTTACTGATTCTGCATTTGATGAGTTGAAATCAGCTAGGTACACATTCCCTTTTCTCAGTCCAGTGAGAGCCACTTTGTTGCTCTTTTTATTGGTCACAACACAGGCTTCTGAATTAAAAGTGTTTGAGTTTCCCCTATCACAAAGTTGGCTGATACTTAACAAATTATGCTTGAGTCCATCCACTAGGGCAACCTCTTCAATGATGACATTATCCTTTGATATCAAGCCATATCCCACAGTATAACCCTTGTTGTCATCTCCAAAAGTGATACTTGGGCCAGCTCTTTCCTTGGACTCAGTGAGCAGGGTAGAATCTCCAGTCATGTGCCTTGAGCAACCACTGTGTAGATACCAAAGATTCTTTCTATTTCCCTGCACACATCAAAACCAAATCAAGTAGATTTTGGTAGCCAAGTTTCCTTGGGTCCTACCTTGTTAGCCTTTTTCTTTGGTTTCTTAGGTTTGATCTCATTTGACTTGGGGATCTCAGATTCATCCTTAGTCATTTGAGTTGGACCTTTGAAACCAGTCATTAAAACAGAATTATCATGCATATTTTGGTTTACATTAAAAAACATGTTATTTGCAAACATTTTATTCCATTAAGGAATGCTAAATGGCATTTGTGGCATACTAAATGCAGCATAATAAGGATTAGGTGCAAATGGCATATTAGCAAATTGTGCATTCATATTCTGAGCAGGAATAGCATTTATAGCATTGGAGACATGACAGTCATGTTGGAAAAAGAAGAAGGTGCAGTCATGGGAGTAGGCATAGCTATCTTGCAATTAACAGACAAGTGATTAACACTACCACACTTAATACAGATTTTTCTTGGTGCATATTTATCAGGTGTGTAGTTGTTATGTTTGTTAATCCCTACCTTCCCATTTCTATTGTTTTTCCTTTTAGCTTATGTTTTAACCTCAATCTTTTCCAACCTTTCATTCAATTGCTTGATAGATATATGACCAACATTAACTTTCTTTTCTTTTCTAACTTGACTCGATTCTCCTGGAACAAAGTTTTTAGAGACTGGTCCATATTTCTCATTCAATTTAGCTAACTTAGCTTTGCTAACTGGTTTACTCACAGCCAACAGATGTGACTCCTTATCTCTTGACGAATAATCCTTTTGATTATCCGACGGATGATTTTCATCATCTGTCGTGTCCATATCTGTAAAGAGTCCTTCAACCAGATTGGAGTCAAGCTTCTCTTTGCTCTTTTTCCAGGCTGCATCACAAAAGGATTCTATACCTTGAACTTTAGTAATTTGAGCATGAACATCTCTAGATGATTTTCATGCTTTAATTACTTCATGTTCTCTCTAAAGCTATTTCCTTAAAATCTCTTCTTTCTTCAAGGACTCAGTTAATTCATCCTTATCAATTTTACACTCAATTCTCAATTTTTCAAATTCAATAAATTGAGACTCTAGCACATTATTCCTCTCACTTAAAAAAATTGTTTTCTTTAATTTTAGCATTTTCTTTAGTGAGAGACTTAAGTGTAACACGCTAGGTGATATAATTCAGTAGACATGTCATTTATTGAATCATTACACTCAGCTTTAGATAAATGTGCTATGTTAGTGGTGATTACCTGATTGCTTGAAGAACTGATCTTTGTTACATCTAATTTGGCCATTAAGGCTTGATTGACATAGCTTGTTTCTTTATCTTCATCCAATCCATCTGCAGCCCAGTCATTCTCATGTGTGATGAAAGCCCTTTCTTTTTGTTTGAGCAACTTAAAGTATTTTTATTTATAATCAACATGCTCAAACTTCTTTTTGCTGGAATCAGACTTTCTACACTCACTAGCAAAATGACCTGCCAAGCTACATTTGAAACACTTGAATTTTGACTTATCAACCATGATTCTATTTGGCTTGGCTGCTCCAAATTTCTTCTTGAATTTGAGCTTGGAAAATCTCCTGAATAAAAATGCTAGACGCTCATCAATATCATCCATGTCATCTTAGCTCAACTGATCTTCATTCTCAGCTACCAGCCATTTACCCTTGCTTTCACAGACCTTTGAAGTAGATTTAACAGCTTCTTCCTTCACCTCTTTCTCCTTCTCTAATTCAGCAACAAGTGCTATGGATCCTCCTTTCTTCCTTCCTTTCTCCATCCTTTTGTCTTGCTCTATTTCAAGCTCATAGGTTTTCAGGATGCCATATAGTCTCTCTAAGGTGAACTCCTTGTAATCTTGAGAGTTTCTAAATGAGACTGTCATTGGCTTCTACTCTTTTGGGAGAGATCTAAGGAACTTGAGGTTAGATTCTTTTGTTTGATAGACTCTTCCATGCAGTTTTAGAGCATTCAGAAGTTTCTAAAACCTACTAAAAATATCAGTAAGTGACTCACTTTCTTCACAGTGAAAGTGCTCATATTGTTGAATCAAGAGTTGCATCTTAGTTTCCCTTACTTGCTCAGTACCATCACAAATAATTTGTATTGTGTCCCAAACCTCTTTGGTTATTTTACAGTTAATGATGTTATCAAACATATCATCATCAACACCATTGAACAGGATGTTCATGGCCTTCTTATCTTTCCTGACTTGTTCAATGTCTGGATCAGACCACTCATGCCTAGGTTTTGGAACTGATGGTTCATTCCCTATAGTAGCTCTCATAGGGACATGAGGACCACTTTCAATGTAATCCACATAAGCTTCATCTTGAGAAAGAAGATGTAGGTGCACCTTCACCTTCCAGTGGTGATAGTTGTCTTTATCCAGAAATGGAATTTTAACTCCAATATCCTTTTTTATCATCTTGTTGATTGTTGTGATCTTTACACTCTTTGTACTTCAAGAGCTTGCTCTGATACCAATTGTTATTCCCTAACAATACAACAAGAATTGCAGAAGGGTGGGTTGAATGTAATTCTGGCTACTTTTTGAGGTTTTAAAATTATTCTAACTTAATATATATTACAGTGTTTGATTTGCAATAGTGTGGAATGAAAGAGTAATAGAAATCAAAACAATAAGTAATAAAACACAGGCTTTAAAGATTTATGGTGGATTTGAAAGTATCCACCAAAGATATAATATATATATATATATCAGATTCAGAACTCTGTGAAGCTTTGAATAGCTCACAGTTGCTTTACAAGTTGAACAAACAAAACTATAGAGAAATTCTAACAGAATACAGTTTGATAGGTTTCTCTGAAAAATTAGCTTGCTTAGTTGATTGTTCTGTTGGCTACTCTTGGTGTTTATATTACCAAGATACATGATAGTAAGACAAGATAATAAAACAAAATGTATCTAGTCTAACTCTATGCTGCTTCACTACTCTATTCCAACATCTTTGAAAATCTTCACATTTGCATGAAAATGGTAATGCTTCTTTATTCTCAAAATCCTGCTTAACAGGCTGCCACATTCCTTTTGCAAACACCCAACGCATGTGACTGTGTTGTCACTATCAACAGCTATTTTGAATATGATCATTTGTCGGGAATATGTCGATCATCCGTCGGGAGCCTTGTAGATCATCCGTCGGGAGTCTATCTGTCACTTGACTCTATTTCACTTATACAGAATTACAAGAAATCTCATATTTACAATTAGTCAACCTCTTCTCCATATCAATCTAGTAGTCAACATGACTTAGAGAACCCTACACAATCTACTAGACTAAAATATGTTGTTTGCAGAAATGTGCTACAGTACTTATTTGTTACATAAGCTACACTCTCGATGGATGTCAAATTGTCATCCGTCGGGACTATAAAGTTCATCCGTCGAGAGCTAAAAAATTCACTAAGTCAAATCTACTAAGGTGTTTTGTTTAACTTATCATCAAGTTCACAACATATTTCTAACATATTGGTACATCTGAGCAAATCATGTGCTCATCCTTGCAAACTGTTATATATATATATATCACAGATGCCTAGGAGACCGATACGCCATATTCAGGGAAGGATTCCAGTATTTCCACTAGCAGGATCTTTTGAGGTAGTTATGTGAGACCTGATGTAGGTCTGTGAGTTACTGTAATAAGTTAGCATGTTAGGATTATTAATAAAAGGTTGTTTTAATAGTAATTACCCTAAATCATACTTTAAACTGGAAAAGATCTTGGTAAGGGGTTGTGGTATTGTAATAATAGTATCTTAGTTATATTATACTCATGGTTTTATTATGTTAGTGACGTCAACTCCTGACCCTGGTGTTGAGGCCGTCACAGATGGTATCAGATCTACAAGTTTAAGTCCCAAATTTAGGTTAGGAATAGAGTTCATAAGGTGTAATTCAGCAACTCATATAGAGGAGCGAGTTTAAGAGTCTAGTTGAGGGTTCTGAAGGCGTTACCCTGGCATCTATTGATGTTTTGATAGAACTGCCCTAACTTTTATTATATTTTATTGTATATATATATGTATTATTGGCAGCGTCCGATAGATATCTCTAGTTCTCCTTCTAGAGAGATTGAGTCTGATCACGAGAGCACAGATTTAGAGCAGACTTTAGACGTTTTAGCTGAAGAGACTCCCTTGCCCCTCCACCTATTTCCCCGTTTGTACCTAGAGATGTAGCTGGACCGAGTTCGCATCCTCATTGGGTCTGGAGGACTGTATCAGCTGTTAAAGATTTTCCCTCGGGTTGTGGACCTAGGTCTTCATTTTCTAAACCCCCAGTTCCCCATGCTGCCTCCACATGTACTTCTTCTCTGATTCCCTACCATGTCCATCAGGTAGTGAATAGGGCTCTGATAAGGGAACAGAGTCCCGAGCTAGCAGTGTATCTAGATCGTGTGCTAGTCGGTCCATTTCAGGGTATCTCTACACCCTCCCCAGATATACAGGCTAGAGTGAGATCCTTGACTCAGTCAGCCATTGAGAGGGCTAGGTTTATTGATCATTTTATCAACTCAGACACTAGGGCTACACACTATCAGTCTTTGGTTAACTGGTTGGTATTTGAGCTTAGAGTGATTGGCGACAGTGGCTAGAGAGATGTCTCAGCAGGAGTAGTGATCAGAACTCAAACCTAAGTGTCTCCTGGAGTTCTGTAGTTTGTTTCTATATTGAATTATGTTGTAGTGGTTGGAGGCTATTATATCAGCCAAATTTTGGTGTGTATGCGGATAATGTATTATTATTGGATTGTAGTTGTTTGAGTTGGATTTTATGCAGGATTGCTGTTGTATTTTAGTTTTTAATGGTGTTCTATTTCTTATAAAATTTTAGTACTGTTATTATTGTTGTTACCATTATTGTTGTATATGTTGCTGGTACCGTTAGAATTTAGCCATTCACTTTGGATGAAACCGACTAATTATGGATGGGAATATTTCCTTTGTGGCAGCATTCGCCTGACACATATGTATAAAATGCTTGGAATATACGCCTTTTCTTATATATCATTGCTATATTTCAGGAGATTGCCACCAAAGAGAAATAATAAATCCAACTCTTCTGATAGAGGATCTGTCGGGGATCCAACCATGAGTGAATTGTTAAATCTGTTGCGCCAATAGTCGACCCAACTGGCCCAACAGCAACAACAATCCTAGCAGCAACAGTAGCAGCAATTTCAGCAATGACAACAACAACAGCAACAACTCATACAACAACAACAACAACAAATCCAACAACAATAACAGCTGATCCAACAGTAATACTAGGTGAGGGGACCAATCCAAACCATTAATTTCAAATCTTTCCGGTCGGTGAAACTGTTAGGCACAAAACACGCGCTAATAATTCACGCAAGTATACGCGTTCGCAAGTAATAGAGAATAAATTCTAGTTCGTTCCCACAGAGACTCAGACTAATTATGTTCAATTAACACTTATTCACCAATGTATGATTACTTCTCAATGTCAAGACAATAACACTTAAATTTGATTAACTAATTATTAACTACAATTAACTACGAGAATTAAACACTTAATTGACACTTGAATTAACAATATTAAACACACATGAGATCATAACTTCATTACTACTTAATTCAATAGTTATTGTTATTACCCTTAGCATGTAACGGTGATGATATTAATCGAGCAACACGAAACTGATAAAAGCCAACTTTCGTTGTAGTATTACCTTTCTACCAAACATCCACAATCAAGATAGAAGTTGAATAGGCATCAACTATGTTGAGACCCTATATGTCTACAGAATTTGACAACATGATGATTTAAGCATAAGTTGTTCTTTATGATTACACAGGGCAAGTAAAACGGTAAGAGTTACCCACTAATCATGCATACACATACATGAACCTATGCTAGCATGGCAAGTTCTAAACCTCAAGATCCACCGTCGCTTCACAAGAGATTAACAGACTATCTTATATGTTCGCGACGACATAAGACGAATAAGCACAACCTATGCTAGATATCATACAATCATCACACACTAAGGTATTAAACAACCAACTAAAGAAATCCATAGTAAATCCGTTATGATCCCATAATCACGATTAGCCCATGACAGAACTTATCGTCACCATGGGTTCATATGAAAACATGATAATACACACAATATAAACTAATAAAAAAATACTTATTAAAACCAAAGTACGTCACAAGAGTAATAAGGTTCAAAGTAAAGAAAACTAGCATCCACTGATACAATGAATAAAAGAGTCACAAGAAACCGTATGTTTCCTCTTCTTCGTTGCGATGTGCTAAAACGGCCTTCTTCCTTCTCTCCTTTCTCCTTGTTTGACACCACGCTTCTGTGAAACATCTCTGAGAGCTACTTATATAGAAGCCCACAAGAACCAGCCGTCTCAGAAGTCCATCAGAATAAGGATTATAAAATTCAGTATTAAAATTTCCGTCCCTGAGCGGCCGCCCCAGATTTCTGAGAGGACGCCCAAGCTCCCAGGCGGCCGCCCCAGCATCCTGAACGGGCGCCCAAGCACCTTCTGGAAAATTCTGAATTCTGCTCCTGATTTTGCTGCGTTCTGCCCCCAACTTTCCACAACCAATGCCACACACTTCCCTAGGCTTATTTCTGATGAATTCTTCCTACATACGCAAGTTATAACGACTCGTGTGTTTTTGAATTATTTAAATATGTGATTATTATGGAAATTATTAAATAAAATCTGTGTATTGGTTTTGACCACTATGTGTTGTTTGATTATTATCTAGGTGTGATTTATAATGTACCGGGTTGTTCGCGTGATTAATTAAGGAATTGTATTGAATTGTTTCACTTTTAAAGTGGATTTAATGTAAATTTATTTGCATAAATATTTGGAATATCTCTAAAATTGTTTTTATGATTTTACAATTATAATATTTATTTTTAGGATTTTATAAAATTTAGAAATTATTTCATCAATTATTTAACCCTGTATGATTTTCTGATTACATTTAATTGTAAAATATATATGTAATTCCAGGATTCTTCAAAAATTATGAAACTCATACTTATTTAAGTTTGGAATATTTCGAGAATTTTAAAATTATTTTGGAAATTTTCGGGATTAGTTTTACCCGCGCGCTGTTTCGTTTTATGGATTAAAGCGGGTATAAATTGCATTTCAATAATTGTTTTAAAATTTTTAAAATTATGTTTTTATAAACTTCGGGATATTTCTGATATTTCCAGACTATTTTCGTAATTTTTGGAGATTGTTATATGAGCACCTCGATTCGATAATTTTGAATTTCGGGATAAAATAGGCCTTTAAATCTTCGTAATTATCTTGAATGCATACGTGTCAGTTTTTCAGCACAGTGGTAGCTACGTGTTTCAAGCTGAAAGGGAGAGAAATATATATATTAATTAATAAACCCCCCCCCCCACCTGTCTTCTTCCCCTCGACTGCTTTCTTTCCATTTTTCTTTTATTCTGGCTCATGCATGTTTCGATCGGGCTCTTTGTGTATATGAGGGCTCTAATCTCATCAAAAAGGGGATTATCTCTATTCTCTATTCTTTCTCTTTTGTGTTCGACTTGGTGGCGGGTAAGTTCCGGCCGCCGTCGAAGTTTCCTGCCATAGCTTCCGGGTTCGATTGTGTTTTACTGTGTAACGTATATATATACGCATATATGTGGAGTATATATGTGTTTCCAGTAGTGATTCGTTGCACGTCCGTGTTGATTTCCGGTTGCCGCCGATTTATTTTCCGGCTAGGTGATCGGAGGCGTGTTCTGTGTGTGTAATCTGTTGCTTGGCTGTGTTTGTATGCATATCTGTTACGTGCTTATGTCCGTTGGGTTCTTCTTGCTGCATGTTCCATTTGGTGATGCAGACGCGCTTGCATGTGTTTAATTCAATCGATTGTATTTTTTATTATTTTTAAAAATTTTGAGGGAATCAATTGATATGTAGTGCAACTAATTTAGTTAATTAATCGGTAGAATTCATGTCGGAAACCCGAATTAATCGGGTACCCACGAATTTTACCGTCGTTGATGATGAGCCCTGGCGAGTCGACGGTGGACGGTGATGAATTTATTCTGAGTCCTAATTTTTATAAAATAAATAAAAAGAGTCATGTAATTAGTTTCATCTGGGAATGGTTGTGGAATTGTGAAAATTGGATTGTAGTTTATTTAGATCTTGTTGTGATTGATTTGACGTCGATGATGTCTCGACGGGTAGTCCGATAAACAAAGGGGACGCTGTCCGATTTCCGGGAAACTGAATTATGTACATACGGGAACGTATCCAATGATTATTGGAACGTCAAGTGACTATATGTATATGGGTATGTTTGATATACGAAACTTGGTTGTACGATGTAATGAAATATTTTTCCAAATCGATAATCCTGATTTCGTAAAATAAAGAGTATATATATATATATATATATATATTTTCCGAAAACGAACACCGAACCGATCTTCGAGATTGTGAACCCTATTTGTTGCGTGTGTTATGATAATATTCTTAATTACGAGTCGGGTTTGAATATTGTTGGGTAAGAATTAGTATCGAGGATATGTCAAGCATACCTAGACGTCTAACGTAGGGTATTTCGACCCTGTAGGTTATAATCGGGAACCTGAAGGTGGACGATAAACTAGAGATGAACTAGTAGTCAGTCGACGAGCTCAATAGCGTTTCAACAGAAAAACTTGAGTATCGAAGTCAAATCCAATGGGATCTAGTGATTGGACGTTAAAGCCTGAGCGACAGAGTTGGCTCAGAATTAATCAGTAATAATTGTAAAGCCCTGTAAGGCAAGTATTTCTGAACTTTTCTCCAAGATAAATTATCAATGTTTTCGAACTATTTCATAACATGTCGTTATTATTAAACATAACTCATGTTTTATAATGCAAGTGCTTTAAACTGTTTAACCTTGTGCCTTGATTTTCTTGATTTTAAGCCATAAGCCTTACTCTTTGTAAATCATCCTCTGTTGATCCTCAGACACCAACCCGCACAAATATGATACTACACCCCAAATGTATAACTACCAAACACCAAACACTGGAAGAAAATTGTTTGAATACACAGAAACTTTTATACCCCAACCATTCCTTATAACATCAAAGAACTATACCTTGACAAATCATTACTGATCTAATACCTGATGCCTTTACAAACTGAAAACCGTTTCTTATATATACCCAGATATACCCTTGCGATACTCGGGAATCGCATTACGTTTTTATACCAATACTTTATCACTGTTGATTATGATCTTGCTTATCGAATTACATTATTTATTACACTGAATTGTTTTAGAATTGGATAGTTTTCTTTAGATGGACCAGATTCGTGGTTAGACCAGATTCGTGGTCGAATTAGGCCAATAATGTGCCTTGGATCCAGTTCGTAGAGCAGAGCTGTGTGCTTTGCTCGGGGTTAGTGCGTGACTGATCAGCAGCCTAACCTTGGTTTTCAAAACTTAAAATGAATATCCAATTCTAATGACTAGTTAAAAAGAAACTTGATTTCTCTGAATCATCTCATTTGATCATTGTTTAACCTCAGTTATCATTATTATGACTTGCTGAGCTAGTTAGCTCACTCTTGCGAATCTTTTTATATATTTTACAGTTGGAAAGGATATGGATGATAGTGAAGTTCCTCAGTCTAAAGTATGGGCTAAGATTCCAGTTTGAGTTGGATCGAGCTAGCAGGAGCTTCATTCTATTGAGAGAGAGTAAGATTGTAAGAGTAATTTTATTATCAGTGTAAGTTAAATTAGTTGGGATTTGGTACGTTGTAATAAAAGTTAAGGTTGTGGATTGCTTTCATACTTTAACCTGTTGCGGTCCGTGGTTATGTGAAGCAGGGTCATTGCAAATAATATTTCTTATACAGGTTTATATATTGTGCATGTGTTGTGGACCCCAAACTTCTGACCCGGGTTTGGAGGGCGTCATAGGTTGGTATCAGAGCTATAGGTTATAAGTCACTGAAACAAGCCTAGATTGTCGGGATTGGGTAGAGGGTTAGGATTAGGAATAGGAAATAGAAAGATAATATATTGTGAGGTTGAGTGCGATTGTATAGTAGGTCTCCGGTGCGGTTCGTGTTGCGATTCAGGATTCTTAACTTGCGATGTGATCTCCAGACAACGGCAATGGCAGATCCTGATTTCCCTGTATCATCGGATTGTTTGGAGTTTTCCATTCGAGGATCGTCATCTTCTATCAGATTTGATTTACACCTTGTTCTTCCATCAGTATTAATGGTACTACCTTCTGTTATGACAGTTGCACCTCTTCAAGTTATTCTACACTATTCTACTACCTCTTGATATGAGACTACCTATCTAAGAACCTCCATCTGTGTATTCTTGTTTTACTAGACATTCGGTTGTGAGTGTATCTCTTCAGTTTACCCTACACCCTGATCTATACCCCCAGTTTAAAACTTGTCCTATAAAGCAATTGTACCTATGAGGATGGATGCGGGAGTCGCAGTAAATGGTGAGTATTGAGATACAAATAAAGGTGAGAAAAAGTTTGGAAAGAAGATTCAAGTGTTTCGGAGGATAGCTGTTACCTAGTTATAAGAAGCTATTAGTGATTAGGCCACCCATGACTAGCTTGTGGAATAGAGTAGATAAGTGTTGAAAATAGAGAGTTAGAGAAGATTATGGATCTGGAGATTTCTTGAAATTAGATAATGGTGTTATAATGATGTGATATATATTTTAACAAGATGATGTGACATTAGTCGACTTGTTGACTATTGGATAGTCTGTTCCACTTAACAAATTGTATAGTGGATAATGGGAGTATTACCAGTATGGAAGCTTGATATGAAGCTACGAATAAGATAGCATGCAACGACAACTGAAGTTTTCGTCGATTAAGAAAGGCAAATGGACCCAATAAAAGAGAGAGGATAGCTTGAAATAAATGGATTTTTATATGATCATTTCTTTAATTCGGTACCTTGTTATAAGAAGGAAGGACAACAGCCAACTCATATAGTAAGGACAACCAGATTTGTGATTTTCAAAAAATTTAAACAAGTTTTCGAAAAAGATATTTCCTTAAAAAAGTTCTAAAAGCCTTTTTGAATAAAATAAATTTTAAACATTGGTTGTCAAGTTACCACTTGAGTTTCTTGTTTGTTAAAAGACCTGGATTACCCGGAAGGATACTTGTTTCAGATTTAGTATTGTTAATTCAGAAAACAAAGTAACCCGCGATTATGAAGAAGTTGATTATTCCTAACGCTAAGGTGCAAATATTGTTCGACAAGGTCAATAACAGAATCCGCGTACAAGGTAATTATTCATCCAGTTGCAGAGACCATTTAAGTTTAAAGAATTCATTGATTTAAAAAGGAGCTTGGGTGTGCTCGAAGAAGATTGGGAAGATTTCCAGATTTTTTAAAGAGAAGAATATTATTAACAAAAGGATCGTTATGTTGAATGATTCGTGGTTGTTCTAAATTGAAAAGATAAAAATTGAAGTTATCTGGTAGGAACGCCATTACGATTGGATTGTTAAAATACTATGCGTGTAGGTGCGATATTAAAAACACAAGACGTAACAAGTAAGAATTAACCATAATGTTTAATTTGCGAAGGCATTTCAACGTACTTTCTAAAGTTGTTATATGGATCAATGGGAATATGATCGATTAAGCTCAAAAGATGAATACAAGTGAAATATGGGTGGTGACCAATGGTGTCATTTTTGTCTTCAATATTACAGCATATATTCCTTTTTAATTCCTAAAAGTGTATGAACTTCTGTTCTTAAATAAACTCTTTGCTATGATATCAAAAAGAAGGATATTGTATTCCTTTCAAATTTAAATTATTCCCCTCAAGTTTTGTTCTCTGATTGGGACGAACAGTGTTATGGTGAGACGCTTTGTCGGGATGACGAAGAGTCGGGTGGGACGCCACCTAATCATGTGCTGTATGCCATATGGTACGAAAGACTGGCCATCTTAAGTACCAATGTGGTTGTCTCATTCATATTCAAATCCTTACTTCTTCTTTCTTTTCAACTCCAATTTTTGTTGAATTTTGATTCCTTCTAGTCGTTTCGTTGTACTGTCGTTCTTTGCAAGAAGTTTTCAAATAGAAATCAACGTATCCTGAATCAAGTGGACGAAATTCCATCTACATCTTATGCATGGGAAGGAAATAAGGGCACATGGCGAGGATTGCAAATCACTAGCCCCAGTAAAGGATCCACTAAGAGCCAAGGAAATCTACTCCAAGAAGGAATGCGTCTTCGAGAAAAAGAATATGTGATTTTCCTGTGAAATATGTTGTTCAGATTACAGACGTGACAACATGGATGATTATGGTAAATACCTTATGCGTTAAAGTATTAAAAGATGTGAGAGAAACTTAATTGTTTACCTCTCACGGTTTTGTTGATGAAATGAATTACTCTGTTGAATTGATGAGATTATGATTAAAGGACTAGCAAGTCAAGAACGTGTAATTGTTACATAAGTGAATACCAATGATGGAATTGAGATTTCTGGCAATAAGTTGTGAAAAATTGATATCATTTGAGACAAGAGGACTTGACATTATTCTAAGGAATGGATTAACTATGGAAGCATGATGCCCAGACAAACCGTCGTGATGAAGAAATAGTTCTGAAGATGTTAAGAGAGAATACGATGAGATATAAAGGAAGAAGGAGAGTAAAGAATTTGTTAAAAATAATTACGGTGATCAAGATGTGAGCATAATGGTGGTCATGAGATAAATAAAAGTCAGAAGTAGGCAAAATTTAAAGATTTTATAGCAATTAAAGAGTTTCAAGATATGTTTCCAAATGAGTTATCAACATTTTCTCTAGATAGAGAAGTGAAGCTCGCGATTGACTTAGCACCCGAAACGAAGCCAGTGACTAAGGCCTTACACAAAATAGCACCAGTTAAAATGATGAAGTTAGCAAAGCAGATGCAAGAGATGTTAGAGGAAGAAGTGATTAGACCCAGTGTATCCCATAAGGTGCACCGACATTAATTATTAATAAGAAAGATGGAAGTATGAGATTATGCGTCGACTAGCGAAAGCTCAACAAGTTTACTATCAAGAGCAAGTATCTGTTACTTCGACCCAATGATTTGTTTGATTAAACAAAAGAAGCAAAGTACTTTTATAAGACTAATTTAAGACTTGGTATTTCACCAATTGAAGATTAAACCTATGAATATATCAAAGATAATTTTCAGAACTAAGTATTGTTCTCGTATTGTCATTTGGATCAACCAATATACCAGTAATATTTGAACTGGATGGACAGAATCTTTAAGGAATATCTGGATAAGCTGTAGTGTAATACTTAAAGTCAACGAAGAACCATGCGAAGCATTTAATGATAACTGGGAAGTTGGAGAAGAAAGAAGTTGTGTGAAATATAGTTCTTAGCGTAAATAGTCAATGTGGAGAAGATCAAAAGAGATCAAATAAAAATTAAAGTTACTATGAGTAAAGGAAAGCTAAAAGCACCAACAAAAGTAAGAAGTTTTACCATGGGCCGGTTACTATCGGAAATTTGTGCCAGATTTCTTGAAAGTTGCAATATCTCGGACGAAGCTAACCAGGAAAAGCAAGAAGTTTATATGAAATGGGGAAGGGTGAAGAAAGTTTTGCGGAGTTAAATGAAAGAATGGTTACATCACCTGCTTTATCACTTTGAAGGTATCAAGGAGATTTGGTAATTTATAGTGATGCTTTTTATAAGGGAGTAGGATGTGTGTTGATGTAGCACAATAAAGTTATTGTATATGCACCCAGACAACCGGAACCTTATGAGCAGAAGTATCCTACTCATAATTGGGACTAACAGTAGTAATATTTGTTTTGAAAGATTGGAAAACATGATATGTATGGAGAAAAGTGTAAGATCTATGCGGACCATAAAAGTTTGAAGTATGTACTCACGAGGAAAAGCAAATGTAGAGGCAGGCGATAAGCAAAAAGGAGAGAATGAACGTAGAAACTGTACCAGAAGAATTATCTATGGAATTTTAGAAGTTAGAGTTGGAAGTCAGACATATAATTTCAAGGAAACAAGGATGGGTAGTATGACCTTTTAGTCAGAATTGCTAAGAAAATATAAGAAGATGTCAAGGGAAGATAATGGGTCATGATGTTAACAGTTAGTAAGAGGAAGATTATGCACTCAGAAGAACAATCACGATATTCCTAGATTTTTTTTCTCCAGCACTTGGATGCTATAAGTAGAAGGATTAAGAAATGAGATCCCGCAGGGAATTCACAATATAAAGTATTTAATTTATTGAAGAAATGCCAAGATATATGGAAATTTAAAGAAAAATATTGATAAATAGGTATAAGAAGGAAATTTCAAGATGGATTAGAAAGTGTGGACATGTCAAAGGATTAAGGCAAAATATCGGAGGCCCAGTAGATAAGGCAGACCCAGGATGTGGTTTTACAAAAAGCGAATCGTGAAGTGTACCAGTGATGTTAAGGGATAAAAAGGAATGAAAGTATAAGAGTATATATTGATTATCGGGATTTTAACAAAATAACGAATAAGGAGAAGTGAGACTCTATAAAGAATTGATTACTTATGAGACCTAATTCAAGAAGTATGTTATATCTCGGGGATTAACTTAAGACCTGACTTGAGAACATATCAGAGATTATGATTAAAGTGAGTTAAGAGCATTGCAAGCTTTGGTGATATTATGTGAAATAACAAGTGTATCCGGTGACTATAAGGAATTAAGGATCATGATGTATAAGGAGTACTTAGATAAGCAAACTGTATTTATTGATAACATCCTCAGCTACTCAAAGAATAAGAAAGTCTGTGTGGAATGCCCAAGAAGTTTTCTCCAAGGATCAGAAGGAAAGCAACTATGCGTTAAGTCTTCAAGAATGAAATTTTGACTAAGGTTAACAAAAAATTCTGAATTAATCCATTAACAACTACCTAAACAAAGCCATATGATAACATATGCCCTATACCAACAAAAAGTAAGTAATTAAGACCACCAAGGAGTTAATAAACGAATTGGAAAGAGTGGAATCTGAAGTTCAGATACTTAAAGGTGATAGTACGTGAATATATGAGATTACTTTTGAGCCTTAACTGATGGAAAAGAGTAAGAGATGTTAAATGTTTGGAAACCAAGTTGAAAATGAGCACTGCCTATCATCCTTAAACAGAGAGTCAAAGTACGGAAGTGATTGAGAAAATGTAAGATATGTTGAGAGGTTGAGTTTTAAGGAAACACTGGAATGATCATTTATCAGCAATGTCAGCTTTGGAATGCCACTTTACCAAACTTCATATGAACGCAAGTGTAGGTCCCCATTTTTATTGAGATAAAGTGGGAGAAAGAAAGTTGTCAAATTCTAAGTTAATTCAGCACACCAAAAGCGTAGTGATATTGATTGAAGCAGCTTGGAGTAGACAAAGAAAGAAGGCAAAATTGTATCGAGAGAGAATATGAGTATAGAAATAGGACCAATAGTGTTAATACAAGTTTTACCTTGAAAGAGGTTGGATAGGTCTGAATAGAAGGGACACGCTGAGTCCTAAATTTAGTAAACCATTCGGGGTATTGATAAATATAGATAAAGTTGTTTATGAGTTGATGTTACCGTCGTAACAGTGCGTACATATAGTGCGTTTGGCCTGTCAAAGTTAAAGCGATAAGTATTTGATTTGAATTAAGTGATTGATTAGGAGCCAATGGGCTCTTGTCTGAGTTTATTCTGCATATAGTGATCGATCTAAATTCATAATAGTTAAAGGCAAGTCATTGGAAATGAGTGTATATCTATAATAAGTCTGTTTGAAATCCTCGAGTAGAAGAGTCTACTTGGAAACTAGAGTCAGATATGCTTGACAAATATCCTCACTTATTTAGTTAAACCATATTCTGAGGATAGAATCTTTTTAAGGGGGGAAGGATAAAACGACTCGTCTGTTTTTGAATTATTTAAATATGTGATTATTATGGAAATTATTAAATAAAATCTGTGTATTGGTTTTGACCGCCATGTGTTGTTTGATTATTATCTAGGTATGATTTATAATATACCGGGTTGTTCGCGTGATTAATTAAGGAATTGTATTGAATTGTTTCACTTTTAAAGTGGATTTAATGTAAATTTATTTGCATAAATATTTAGAATATCTCTAAAATTGTTTTTATGATTTTACAATTACAATATTTATTTTTGGGAATTATAAAATTTAGAAATTAATATTTCATCAATTATTTAACCCTGTATGATTTTCTGATTACATTTAATTGTAAAATATGTATATAATTCCAGGATTCTTCAAAAATTATGAAACTCATATTTATTTAAGTTTGGAATATTTCGAGAATTTTAAAATTATTTTGGAAATTTTCGGGATTAGTTTTACCCGCGCACTGTTTCGTTTTATGGATTAAAGCGGGTATAAATTGCATTTCAATAATTATTTTAAAATTTTGAAATTTATGTTTTTATAAACTTCGAGATATTTATGATATTTCAAGACTATTTTCGTAATTTTTGGAGATTGTTTTATGAGCACCTCGATTCGATAATTTCGAATTTCGGGATAAAACAGGCCTTTAAATCTTTGTAATTATCTTGAATGCATACGTGTCAGTTTTTCAGCACGGTTGTAGCTACGTGTTTCAAGCTGAAAGGGGGAGAAAAAAATATTAATTAATAAACCTCCCCCTCACCTGTCTTCTTCCCCTCGACTGCTTTCTTTCCATTTTTCTTTTATTTTGGCTCATGCTTGTTTCGATCGGGCTCTTTGTGTATATGGGGGCTCTAATCTCATCAAAAAGGGGATTATCTCTATTCTCTGTTCTTTCTCTTTTGTGTTCGGCTTGGTGGCGGGTAAGTTCCGGCCGCCGTCGAAGTTTCCGGCCACAGCTTCCAGGTTCGACTGTGTTTTACTGTGTAACGTATATATATACACATATATGTGGAGTATATATGTGTTTCCAGTAGTGATTCGTTGCATGTCCGTGTTGGTTTCCGGTTGCTGCCGGTTTATTTTCCGGCTAGGTGACCGGAGGCGTGTTCTATGCGTGTAATCTATTGCTTGGTTGTGTCTGTATACATATCTGTTGCGTGCTTATGTCCGTTGTGTTCTTCTTGCTGCCTGTTCCATTTGGTGAAGCATACGCGCTTGTGTGTGTTTAATTCAATCGATTGTATTTTTTATTATTTCTGAAAATTTTGAGGAAATCAATTGATATGTAGTTCAACTAATTTAGTTAATTAATCGGTAGAATTCATGTCGGAAATCCGAATTAACCGGGTACCCACGAATTTTACCGCCGTTGACGATGAGCCCTGGCGAGTCGACTGTGGACGGTGATGAATTTATTCTAAGTCCTAATTTTTATAAAATAAATAAAATGAGTCATGTAATTAGTTTCATATGGGAATGGTTGTGGAATTGTGAAAATTAGATTGTAGTTTGTTTAGATCTTGTTGTGATTGATTTGCGTTGATGATGTCTCGACGGGTAGTCCGATAAACAAAGGGGACGCTGTCCGATTTCCGGGAAACTGAATTATGTAAATACGGGAATGTATCCAATGATTATCAGAACGTCAAGTGACTATATGTATATGGGTATGTTTGATATACGAAACTTGGTTGTACGATGTAATGAAATATTTTGCCAATTCGATAACCCTGATTTCGTAAAATAAAGAGTATATATATATATTCCGAAAATGAACACCGAACCGATCTTCGAGATTGTGAACCCTATTTGTTGCGTGTGTTATGATAATATTCTTAATTACGAGTTGGGTTTGAATATCGTTGGGTAAGAATTAGTATCGAGGATATGTCAAGCATACCTAGACATCTAACATAGGGTATTTCGACCCTGTAGGTTATAATCGGGAACCTGAAAGTGGACGATGAACTAGAGATGACCTAGTAGTCAGTCGACGAGCTCAATAGAGTTTCAACAGAAAAACTTGAGTATCGAAGTCGAATCCAATGGGATCTAGTGATTGGACGTTAAAGCCTGAGCGACAGAGTCGGCTCAGAATTAATCAGTAATAATTGTAAAGCCCTGTAAGGCAAGTATTTCTGAACTTTTCTCCAAGATATATTACCAATGTTTTCGAACTATTTCATAACATGTCATTATTATTAAACATAACTCCTGTTTTATAATGCAAGTGCTTTAAACTGTTTAACCTTGTGCCTTGATTTTCTTGATTTTGAGTCATAAGCCTTACTCTTTGTAAACCATCCTCTGTTGATCCTCAAACACCAACCCACACAAATATGATACTACACCCCAAATGTATAACTACCAAACACCACACACTGGAAGAAAATTGTTTGAAAACACAGAAACTTTTATACCCCAGCCATTCCTTATAACATCAAAGAACTATACCTTGAAAAATCATTACTGATCTAATACCTTATGCCTTTACAAACTGAAAACCGTTTCTTATATATACCCAGATATACCCTTGCGATACTCAGGAATCGCATTACATTTTTATACCAATGCTTTATCACTGTTGATTATGATCTGGCTTATCGAATTACATTGTTTATTATACTGAATTGTTTTAGAATTGGATAGTTTTCTTTAGATGGACCAGATTCGTGGTCAGACCAGATTCGTGGTCAAATTAGGCCAATATGTGCCTTGGATCCAGTTCGTAGAGCAGAGCTGTGTGCTTTGCTCGGGGTTAGTGCGTGACTGATCAGCAGCCTAACCTTGGTTTTCAAAACTTAAAATGAATATCCAATTCTAATGACTAGTTAAAAAGAAACTTGATTTCTCTGAATCATCTCATTTGATCATTGTTTAACCTCAGTTATCTTTATTATGACTTGCTGAGCTAGTTAGCTCACTCTTGCGAATCTTTTTATATATTTTACAGTTGGAAAGGATATGGATGATAGTGAAGTTCCTCAGTCTAAAGTATGGGCTAAGATTCCAGTTTGAGTTGGATCGAGCTAGCAGGAGCTTCATTCGGTTGAGAGAGAGTAAGATTGTAAGAGTAATTTTATTATTAAATTAGTTGGGATTTGGTACGTTGTAATAAAAGTTAAGGTTGTGGCTTGCTTTCATACTTTAACCTGTTGCGATCCGTGGTTATGTGAAGCAGGGTCATTGCAAATAATATTTCTTATACAGGTTTATATATTGTGCATGTGTTGTGGACCCCAAACTTCTGACCCGGGTTTGGAGGGCGTCACACAAGTTATACCCTGAAATGCAAAAACACTAGAAAAACACATCAAATACACAAAATACCTGATTTCAAGACATCAATTCAAGCCATTATAAGACGTTCTAAGTGGTATAAAATGCCACTTATTAGAAGCCCCAGGAGTTTAATGGTGAAGTAGATCTTGTTGCTGTAAGGATTTGGTTGAAAGAGATGGAGAAGGCTTTTGCTCTTACTAAAGTAAGTGATGATTTAAAGACAAATATGCCAGTTATTTTCTGAAGAATGACTCAAAATATTGGTGGGAATCTACCCGATCCTTAGAGGAAGAAGGTCCTATTTCCTGGACCAGATTCACCGAGTTGTTCCTGGAAAAATATTTTCCAGATTGCCTCCAAAATCAGATGGAAATGGAATTTTTAGAGTTGAAGCAAGGAGATAGAAGTGTGACCGAGTACAAAGCCAAGTTCAAGGAATTGGCTCGTATTGTACCCGAATACGTGAGTTCTGAAGCCCAGAGAGCAAAAAGGTTTCAACATAGCATTACAACTCAAAACGTATACTTCTGTAGTTCAGGCAGTCTTAGTAATAGAAAGCGATCAAAAGTTGGCCGCCAAGGAAAGAGGTGATAAAAAGAGGAAATTTGAAGGTGGCTCCGATAAGATGGAGCAACGAGAATCAACCCAGAAGTTTCAAAGACGGTTTGGAAGGAACATGGACAGGAGATTAAGAAAGTATAATTTTCCACATGCTAGATCTAGCACCATGTCAGTTAGTTCTACACCAACTAAGTCAAGCAAGCCAGTGGTGGATTGTAAGACGTGTGGAAAAATACATAGTGGCCAATGTAAAGAGAACATTCATTGCTTCAAATATGGTCAAAAAGGTCATTACGCCACGGAGTACAAACCTTAGAACCCAGGAGTTACTTGTTTTAGCTGTGTTAGGGTGGGGCACATTGCCAGGAACTGTAAGTCGACTACCCAAGGCAGTGTAGGAGTTAGTGCGTCACAAGGGCCAGCAACCAGTACGGCCAGAGCCTGAATATTCAAGATGATCAAGAAATTTGTGGCCCAAGATTCAGATGTAGTTGCAGTTACGCTTTCTCGTAATTTTTTACCTGTTAACATTCTTTTTGACTCAGGAGCGTCCAAATCTTTTATATCCAAGACTTGTGTGAATAAATTGCAATTAATGTTAGAAGACTTAAATGAACCTTTGACCATAGAAGTGGCTATTTAGGATAAAGTTTTAGTGAGTCAATTTTATCTAAATGTTAACTAGATTTCCTCGGGTATTCTTTTTTGGTTGACCTAATACCGTTCGAGCTAGGAGAGTTTGATGTGATTTTAGGAATGGATTGGTTGTCCCAACATAAGGCAAACATTGACTGTAAGAGGAAGAAGATTGTGATTTGTACAGAGAATAATATCAGGATAAACTATCAAGGACATAAGCAAGAATAAAAATTCATCTCGACACTGCAGGCAAAGAAGTTGTTGAGACAAGGATGTGAAGTGTTCTTAGCTCACGTAGTGGACACCAAGAAAGATGCACCTAATATGGATGAGATTCCAATAGTAAAGTAATTTCCTTACATCTTTCCAGAGGAGTTCCCAGGATTTCCACCAGATCGTGAGATCGAGTTTTCTATTGGCCTAGTTCCCGGAGCAGAACCAGTTTAAAAGGCTCCATATCGTATGGCCCCAGTAGAGATGAAGGAATTAGCCAAAAAACTTCAGGAATTGTTGGATTAGGGAGTGATTAAGCCAAGTGTATCTCTGTGGGGTGCACTTGTGTTATTCGTGAAAAAGAAGGACGAGAGTATGAGGTTATGCATTGATTATCAGGAGTTGAATAAGTTGACAATCAAGAATAAGTATCCCCTACCCAGAATTGATGATCTTTTTTATCAGTTTAAAGGAGCGTGCTATTTCTCAAAGATTGACTTAAGGTCAGGCCATCACCAGTTGAGGATTAAGCCTGAAGATATACCAAAGACTGCATTCAGAACCAGATATGGACATTACGAGTTCCTAGTGATGTCATTTGGATTGACCAATGCAGCAGCTGCTTTTATGAATTAAATGAATAGGGTGTATAGGGAGTACTTGGATCAGTTTGTTATTTTATTTATTGATGACATCCTCATCTACTCAAAAATTGAAGAAGACCATGCAACATACCTGAGGATTGCCCTCCAAAGGTTGAGAGAGAAACAATTATACAGAAAATTTTCAAAGTGCGAGTTTTGGTTGAAAGAAGTTCAATTCTTCGGACACGTAGTAGGTAAAGATGGTATCAAAGTAGACCTTATAAAGATTAAAGTTGTATCCAAATGGGAACAACCAAAGGATTCGACGGAAGTTAGAAGTTTTTTTGGATTGGCAGGATATTATCAAAGATTTGTAAAGGATTTTTCCAAGATTGCGACTCCATTAACCAAACAGACCAACAAGAACGAAAAATTCATTTGGACGGAAAAATATGAGAAAAGCTTTCAAGAGTTAAAGAAAAGATTGGTGACGGCTCTAGTGCTAGCATTGCCAGATAAAATGGGAAACTTTGTAATTTACAGTGATGCTTCTTTGAAGGGTTTGGGTTGTGTGTTGATGCTTCAAGATAAAGTTATAACCTACGCATCCATATAGTTAAAACCTCATGAGCAAAAGTATTCAATGTATAATTTAGAGTTGGCGGCAATAGTGTTCATATTGAAGCTATGGAAACACTACTTATATAGAGAAAAATATGAGATTTTCACGGACCATAAGAGTTTGAAGTACATATTCACCCAGAAAGATCTAAACATGAGACAACGGAGATGGTTGGAATTGATTAAGGATTACGATTGTTCTATTAATTACCACCCAGGAAAAGCCAATGTAGTAGCAGATGCCTTGAGTAGAAAGGAAAGGTTAAATGTGATTTATATTGTTGAGGTATAGCCAAGGAATTGGAAAAGTTGGAAATTGAAGTTCGAGTGTCAGGAAATAATAATGAGCAATTGTATGAGATTTCTTTTCAACCAGAATTGATGGAAAGAATTAAGAAGTGTCAAGAAGAAGTGATGAATCAAGAATTAGATATCCGAGTGGAGAAGAACTTTGTACTCAAAATGATAGAAAAGGTATGTTTAGATTTCCTTCTAGGATATGGATTTATAATGTTATGGAGCTGAAAAATGAGATTTTGTGAGAAACCTATAATTCTAGGTTCTCTTTTCACCCTGGAAGCACTAAGATGTACCAAGATCTGAAGAGAAACTTTTGGTGGCCAGGAATGAAAAAGGAGATAGCCGATTGGGTTAGTAAATGTCACACTTTCCAAACAATAAAAGCAGAATATCAAAGGCCAACTGGATTATTGCAACCCTTAGAAATTCCACAGTGGAAATGGGAAGAGATTGCATTGGATTTCGTGGTAGGATTGTCAAGGACTAAATTGAACCATGATGCTATTTGGGTCATTCTCGATAGATTGATAAAGTCGGCACATTTCTTACCGATCAACGAAAGATATTATTTGGATAAGCTGGTTAAGTTGTATTTGGATGAAATAGTGACCAAACATGGAGTCCCTATTTCAATTGTGTTAGGCCGAGACCCAAGGTTTAATTCAAGATTTTGGACCAAATTCCAAGAATGCTTGGGAACCAAGCTAAACATGAGTACCGCCTACCATCCTCAGACAGACGGTCAGAGTGAGAGAATAATTCAGACCATTGAAGATATGTTGAGAGTATGTGTTTTGGATTATAGAGGAAACCGGGATGATCACTTACCTCTGATTGAATTCTCGTATAATAATAGTTATAATGTCAGTATTGGAATGTCACCCTGTGAAGCTTTGTATAGGCGCAAGTGCAGATCTCCATTGTATTGGGATGAAGTTGGAGAGAAGAAATTGTTAGGTCCTGATTAGTTCATCAAACTAAGGATACAGTGGTATTGATTCAAAAAAGGTTAGAAGCAGCCCTGGATAGACAGAGAAGGAATGTCGATTTACATCGAAAAGATATGGACTTTGAGATAGGATCGTTCGTATTATTGAAAGTGTAACCTTGGAAAGGGTTAGTTAGATTTGGACAGAAAGGTAAACTTAGTCCAAGATACTTATGACCATTTGAAATTTTGAAGAAAGCGGGTAAGGTTGCTTACGAGATAGAGTTGCCACCTCAATTGCAGCACATTCATAACGTGTTTCACATATCTATATTGAAGCAGTACATTCCTAATTTGAACCAAGTAATCGAATATAAACCGATTGAGCTCCAGCCAGATTTGTCCTACGTGGAACAGCCAATCCAGATTCTAGATCGTAAGGAGCGAATCTTTAGAAATAATTCAATCCCCGTAGTAAAAGTACTTTGGATAATTCCTCGAGTAGAAGAATCTATTTGGGAATTAGAGTCAGACATGTTTGGTAAATATCCCCACTTGTTTAATTAGGTAAGATTCTGAGGACAGAATCTTTTTAAGGGGAAGATTATAACGACTCATATTTTGTATTATTAAAAGTGTACTTATTGAGTAAATAAAAAAATTAGGTTGTTATTGTTGTCAGTTACTTCTTTTGTATGATATGAATTGTGTGTGACTCAGTGGTTTATGAAGAATGATTGTATTTAATAATTTCTGAATTATATTATATTGTTTGCGATTTTTAATAGTATTTTTATTGAAGAAGAATTTTTCAAAATATTAGAATTATTTCTAAAATCATTTTTATAGTTGCATAATTTTAATATGTATTTATAGAGATTTATGGAAATTTAAAAAATAAAATTTCATTGATTATTTATTCCCAAATAATTTTCTAAGTGCATTTAATGTTAAATTTGATATTAAATTCAGAAATATTTCAAAAAATTATGAAATATTTATTTTACTAGTTTTGATTTATTCCGAGAATTTTAAAAATATGTTGGTAATTTTTTGGGTGTTATGTAGCCGCGCGAATACCCATTAAGTTGCAAAGTACGAGTATAAGTTTCAGTATTTAAATTTTTTAAAAATTACAAAAACTTTATTTTATTAGTATTTGAATATTTTGAGAGTTTTAAAATTGTTTCGGGAATATTTTGAAATCTTTTTACTCGCAGCTCGATTCGTTAAATCGAGAAGAAACAAAACAGAAATCAGTCTACGGGGAAAAAGGGACACATGTCTAATTCTTATAAAAAGAAATCAATACGTATCATTCAGTTTGGATATGTGGCTGCATCAGAAAATTTTAACAAAAAATTTCCTTCTCTCCTCATTTTCTCCTAATCTCTATCTCTCTTAATCTCTCTTCTCTCTCTCTACACTCTCTCGCCGTCTCTCTCTCACTCTCTCTACACTCTCGGTCTCTCTCTCTCAAATCTCATCTCCCTCTCTTTCTTTACTCTCCCTTCCTCCTCTTCTCTCCCTTTCCCCCGCTTCTCTCCTTTCCCAATTCTTCCTTTTTCTTTTTCCAGTGCTTTTCCGATTATCTTGGTTTTTCTGGTATTTATTCCGGCTGCTTCTTGGTTCTAATTGTTGGGCTTAATTTCAGTTACATGGATGTATATATATGTATGTATATATGTGTATATATATTCGTATGTGTGCATTGTGTAGTGTTGCCGTGTGTGTGTGTTTATATGAGAATTGTGTGTGTGTGGCGCGGTGGCGCGTGTGTGGCGCGGTGGCGCGTGTGTGGCGCGGTGGCGCGTGTGTGGCGCGGTGGCGCGTGTGGTGATTGTTGTTGTTTTCCTGTGGCTTAATTCGGTTATTTTATGGTTTAAAATTTTTATTCAGCAGAAATCATTTTGATTAATATTCATGAAATAAAAATACATTTAATAATAAATAAAAGTATTTCGTTAAGTATCGCGTATAGTTATTTAAACTGATTACGAATGGGAAATTGAAGTCAATTATGTTTCGACAGGTAATCCGATAAATATAGGAGACGCTGCCCAAATTTTGAGAAATTTATTACGAGAATATGGGAACGTCTTCTGTATATTATTTGTGAATGCTATTAATTGTATAAGTATATATTTGCAATCATTATATAAGTTATAGTGCGTATCTCCGTGTATTATAGTTTGTGTATTATGCGAGTTGGGTTTAGTACGTTTGGGTAAACTAATTTTTGAGAATATCAAGCATGTAAGAGTGTCTAATTAGGGTATTTTGATTATGTAGATCCCGGTCGAAGTTCGCGAGGGTTAAAGTCGGTTTAAGAAGTCAACCTAGGATTCAGACGAGAAAAGCTCAGCAAGGCAAGTACCCTGACCATGACTTTTATGGTTCAGTATATATATATATATATATGAATGAACTGTTGCTTTTAATTTCGAACAAGAACAAAATTGTTTTAAGTTACGTATCCCTCTATATTTATAAATGTTTGTTAAATCTTATTTTGAGTGAAAAGTAACTTCAGAAAGGTACCTATCTCCAAATTGTGCATGTTATTGAAAAAGGTTTTAAGTTTGCTGTTATAAAACTGTTTTAAACTTAGATAGGTACAAATGATTTTAAAACTGGATAGAAACGATCAGATATTGGATAAAGTTGTAGTAAGGCCCTTAATGGTCTAGTGTGGTTGCGTAAGTGGCTAATTCGGTTGTGCGCATTATTTAACCGATTAGTCCAGCGTGTCAGGGACTTAGCTAGTCTCTGACTTCCGGAACAGGTATTGTGAAATAGCCAGGGAGCTATTTAGAGTTGATGGCCTGATCGGCTATCTTTACCATTAAATGTCCAATATATATATGATTTGGTTTTGAGGTTCCCGTAACGTAACAAGTGATTTAGATGAATGTTTTGTAAATGTAAATAGCATGCTAAAATTGAACTCTGATATTCATACAACACACGATTGTGTAATGCTAGATAGTGATATCCAGTTTTATTTTGACAGAAGTTTTACAAAATTACTTATTTTTCCATAAATGATTTATAATTATGTTCCTATATTTGTTTAGCACCTCATGTTCACTATGTTATTCATATATTGGTACTGCTGAGAAAATCATGTGCTCACCCTTGCAAACTGTTATATATATATATATATATATATATATATATATATATATATATAGCAGATGCCTAGGAGACCGACACTCCATAGCCAACGCGGGATCCCAGCATCTCCACTAGCAGGATCTTTTGAGGTAGTTATGTGAGACCTGATGTAGGTCTGTGGGTTGCTGTAATAAGTTAGCATGTCAGGATTATTAATAAAAGGTTGTTGTAATAGTAATTAGCCTAAATCATACTTTAAACTTGGAAAAGATCTTGGTAAGGGTTTGTGGATTGTAATAATAGTATCTTAGTATTATTATATTCATAATTTTATTATGTTAGTGACGTCAATCCCTGACCCCGGAGTTGAGGCCGTCACATGATGTGTGTATGAGTCATCCAATGAGGAGTGTTATAACATAAATGTGTGGATGACTGTAGAGTGTTCTAAATTCTAGATTTTTTATATTTCATCATCATGTAACTTAGACTCTTCACTGTGCAATTCATGTCTTATAAGTTCATGTAACTTATATTTAATGAGCCTATAAGAGATTGTAATTTACACATATATGAAATATAATTCTTGAGTTTTTTATTTTCTCTTATATATATATAATCAAGTTTCCTAAATCAAAATAGACTCAAATCTATACTACTCTGAATCAAAATAGACTCAAATCTATACTACTCCCTCGGTCCCTGCCAATTGTTATCGTTTCTGAGAAAGTGTCCGGCACGTATTTTAAGATGAATATAAAGTATAGTTCTATAACTTTTTTAAAAAAATTCTTTTTCTAAATAAAAATAAAAGGTTTAAACTTTTATTCAGAAAAATATTTTTTTTAAAAAAATTTTATGGATTAAAAACTAAGATATATAATTGCTGTATTTATTACTAAGGAACGTGAGCTTCGAGGCTCGATTAGACTGCTCTTGTGCTTTGTGACTCAATCTGCCTTAATAAGATGCCTACGTACCTTGCTGATTGCCAAGGATCAAGTCAAAAAACATAGTTCTGATCTGTGGGGTGAGACCCCTTATATAGATGTTAGGAGTCCTTGAATTGGACTTGGTATAGGAGACTTGGTGGTCAAGTCTCTGAATTATAATGGACTTTGGAGTCCTAGGAAGTAGGAAGCTGATTCCTTATCCCATGAGGTTCCTTGGAGGCCAATCTACAAGGATTTATATCCCCACTAGAACTTATCTTAATAGTTGTTTTTCTCCCTTATTAATTAATTACGGAATTAATTAATAATCAGGGTTTTAGACCTTTTTTGTTCCATCAGGCCTGATCTGGTCCATCAGGCCTGATCAATGTGTTAACCTTTTTGGTCTGAATATCATACATCTTCTTATTGGGCCTAGCAGCCCAAATCATGTATAATTAAAATAATATTTAATTTACACAATCAGGATTCATTTATCCCTATCATTTGCCCCCCAACTTTTGGGAAACCGTATAAGATTTCATAAAAGTTAAGTTCATTCATTCCCTTACAGGGTATCGTTTTGCGTAAAGTGTGGAGCGACCTACACGTTTACAACGATTTTCCTTGTACGCGGCTTCAGGATCGTTTAAAAACTTCCTTCCTACCTTTTCCCTATTTTTAGGAATTTTCTGGTATTTTTCAGGAATTTTCCCTTTATTTCCGAGATTTTTCCTTGATTTTCAGGAATTTTTCCCTTAATTCTGGGATTTTTCCTTAATTTTCAGGAATTTTTCCCTTACATTTTTCAATTTTTCAGCCCTTTTTCGACCAAGATCCTAGTCGAAATTTCGACCTGGATCCTAGTCAAATTTTGGGCCATCCTTTCAATCCTGGTCGAAGGATTTCGACTAGGATCCACGACTTGGATTTCGACCATGATCCTAGTCGAATCTTCGACCTGGATTTTGGTCGAAATTTGTGTCTTTCTTTGCTTCCTGGTCGTAAGATTTCGAGCAGGGTGCATTCGACCTCAATTCCTGGTCGAATTTCGGCCAGGATTTTTACCTCTTTTTTTTCGAGCAGGAATTTTCAATTTCGGTCAGGATTTTGGTCAGAAGCCCTAGTTTTGACCGAATTAACTTCCCTTGGTTGCCCAGGTCGACAAGAATTCGGTCAGGATCCATTCGACCAGGATTATGCCTTGCTTTCTGGTCGATAAACTTCTCAGGGTTAAGAAAAAGGGTCAGGATTTCTTGCCTTGACCGAATTAGCCATCATTTCTTGCCTTGGTCGAAGCTACTTCGAGCAGGATCCATTCGACCAGGATTTTGGCTTGCTTCCTGGTCGAATAGGTTTAACTTCTGGTCGAATTAAACCTTTTATTCAGCCCTGGTCGCAGCCATTTCGATCTTAAGTCATTCGACTAGGAACATGATATGAATCCTGATCGAATGGGGTCAAGAGTTTAGAATATATATTTTAACTCCATCCATTTGATCTGGGCCCTAAATTTGGTCTGGATCCCCTTGGGCTCCTGATTTGGGCCTGGATTTTCTTGGGCCAACCCTTTAGTGGGTTTTAATCCTGGGCCCATTTCTTTAATCTGGGCTTTTCCTTTTGGGCCTTTGATTTTTAACTAATTGGGCCCTTTTCTGGGCTGGTTTTATTGGGCTGATCTTTGGGCCCATTGCTTTTAACAGGGCTTCTCTTCCACCCCTCTTTCTTCTTAAAAAGATATTTGGGCCTCAAACAGGGCCTTTTGTACCTGGGCCTTGGCTCTGGGCCTTTTTAGCCCTAAATACTTGGATTTTTCAAGATTTTTCTAGAATTGGGCCTTATCTCTGGGCCCAAATCCCAGGTTCTTCTAAGGTTTTTCTGGATTCTTCCAGAATCTTCAAAAATTTAAATTTTTCACTCAATTTTTCCAGGAATTTCCTGGATAATTCCAGAACCTTCTCATTTTTGGGGCCAAATGGGCTTTTTAAGGCCCAAATTGCCTCTTCCTTGGCTATTAAAGGTGGGATGAGAGTGTGATTTCCTCACACTTCTCATTTCTCCTCTTCACTCAATCTTCAATTCTCTCCCTCTCAACACTTCTCTTCCTTTAGTTACCCTTCCTTCCAAGGTTTCCAGGTTTTTTCAAGCTTCACTAAATAGCTGACAAGAATTCTGAGAGAGCGGCTAAGATAGCCTCGGCTTCAAAACGAGGTAAGGATATCGAGATTCGTTCTTCATACATGTCTTTGATCGATATGATTAACACTAGGGGGATGAATATCCCTCCACTGCACATCTCGACTCTTTTAATCATTGTAATACTTGGCACAACATAGATTTCGATTAATTAAATGCACGTTATAATGTTCTTCCTCCACTGAGATTAGTTCTAGTTTCTGGTGGCGACCGTACTTGCCACTGGAAACCTGACACCCTCTTTATTTACACAGATGCCCTTAATGCTGGTCTTAGGTTCCCTTTTCATCCCTCAATTCCTCACCTTCTAGCTGATTTACAAATAAACCCGTGTCAGCTTCCTCCAAACGCTTGGAGGAACATTTTATGTTTTATGGTTTGCTGCCTTAGGGAAGGTTTTCCCCTGTATGTAGCTGTTTTTAGGAAGATTTTTCAGTGTTATAACATCTCTTCCAGTATTTGTGGTTGGGTCTATGTTAAACAAAGGCCCAAGTGTAAGCATATCTTTAACAGCGCCTCCATTCCCGATAATAACCAAAATTGGAGGAATAGTTTTGTCGGGTTACGGTGGGAGAATGGCGACTGGGGCACACTCTTCAGATCTTCCTTCGGGAAGGTTAGTGATGGTAGCCTCAAATCCATTCACTTAACTCCCGAGGAAACTATTATTTATAATGAGCTTACCCGGGATGACGGCACTACTACCAGCTGGACTCTTTTAGAGGAGTTATCCCTCATCCATGTGGGCTATCTTCTGTTTCTCAACAGGGTATTTATCCTCCCTTCTCAATTTTACTTCATTTCATGCATTATTGACACCACTTATTTTTTTTATCATGTTTTACAGCTGCTAAGGAGATCAACGAGGATAATGTGCCTCCTGTTGAAGAGACTGCCAGGATGAAGATAGCTCGGCTTGCAGGCCTAGACACTCGAGGAAAGGCCACGGAGCCTATCTTCTTACAGAAGCACAAGGAGCCCATGGGGGAGGCTTCAGCTGAAGGAGCCGAAGCCCCTAGTGCTCCTATTACTGTTGTTGCTCCTGCCCCTGCTGCTACGGGCGCTTTCCAGCCTCTCTGGGGATTCCGCCGAGGGGTTATTGTGGTTGGATCCACGAAGCATGCTTGGGATTGGTCTTACCACGGCATAACTCCCAAAGATTTCACTAACGTGGTCGCCACCCCTGACCTGGAGAGGATAAAGCTCATGGGAGCTGAATTCCTGGCCTCGGTATGACCTTTTCTTGAATTTATCTTTCTTGTTTGTAGTATTCACTTGCCTTACACTTTGTTTATTGTTTCATTTCAGTCTAACGCCTATTTTCAAGGCGCTGTGAGGCAAGTCGAGTCATGGAAAAGGGCTTCTGACAAGGCCGACAATGCCCTTAGGAGGCAGCAAAAGAAGTATGTTGCTCTAGAGAATAAGTTCAAGCGTAAGGAGGAAGAACTCGGAGAATCTAACGCCGAGCTGGTGGTGCTTCGGGCCGAGAAAGATAAGGCGATAGATAACTATCTGGACTCGGAGGAGTTTACCCTGTCCATGAGGGTAAGGGATGACTCAGTCTTTCCAGGGTTTTTCAGGACTGGTTAGGACTCGACCCTTGGGACCGTGAATGAGGCTTGTCCTGATATTAACCCGGTGGAATATGTCTGCCCTGATGATGAGTCTTTGCTACAGAGGTTTCGTACCCGAGTAGTTGTCTCGGATCGCATCCCTCAAGACCCGCTTCTTCCTCCTCCCGAGTCTTCTTCCAGACCTGCTGAGGGTGACAGCTCTTCCTCCTCCACCGAGACGACAGAGACTTCTAGTGAGAGCAGAGGGGATGACGACATGAATGCCGTGGGCACCTCAGCTCCTTAGAGCTTTTACAGCCTTGCGTGGCTTATTTACTTTATCTTATTTTCGAGACTTTGTTTATCATACTTTTGTAATATTTATTTGATTCATTCCTATTCATCTCATTTTATGCTTGCCTTTCATGCATTTAGCTTACTTGTCTTGCCGCAGAGATTCAAATATATTTCGAAAACTTTCTGAACTTCATAAATTGTTTGGGATTCATCCCTTACTCAAGTCTTAACAAACCTAAAAATAAAACTAAAACATATAAATCCTAAGCAAGTAAAGCTTCAAGGTGCTTTTCAACCTTCTTGTCATCTTGACAAATGAGAATCGCATTCAATCACCTTACACGTAGTAAACCTTCAGGTTTTGTGCATGCCAAGTTCTCGGGACTTCAAAACCGTCCATAGTCTCCAGCTTGTAGGTTCCTCTACCTTGAACACTCTTGACCTTGTATGGCCCTTCCCAATTTGGGGCAAGCTTCCCTTTTTGTCCTACACAAGAAGCTTATGTCTTTCTCAAGACTAAACCGCCTTGTTTGAAAAACCTTTCTTTAACCCTTAGGTTGTAGTAGAATGAAGCATTTCTCTGATATTCCACTATCTTCGCATGTGCTTTATCTCGTACTTCATCAATTAAATCCAGGGCTAACCTTTGCCCTTCCTCATTCTCCTCATCATTGAAAGCTTGAATCTTTGGAGAGGAATGTGATATCTCCACGGGAACAACTGCTTCTGCCCCATATGCTAACATGAAGGGAGTTGCTCCAGTCGTGACCCTACAGGTAGTCCTATAGGCCCATAGTATTGGGAGTATTTCATCAACCCAGTTATTTCTTGATTTCTCGATCCACTTCTTTAGTCCATCCAGGATTATTCAATTCGCCACTTCTGCTTGCCCATTGGCTTGCGGGTGAGCCACAGAGGTGAATCGTAACTCAATTTCATTCTCCTCACAATACTTCTTGAATTCCTCATTGTTGAATTATGTTCCATTGTCAGTGACTAGGATGCGGGGAATTCCATACCGGCACATGATATTTTCCCACAGGAATTGTGCAACTTGCTTAGTTGTGATTTTGGCCAAAGGTTTGGCTTCAATCCACTTAGTAAAATAATCAATGGCTACAATCAGGAACTTCCTTTGTGTCGTGGCTATGGGGAAAGGCCCCAGTATATCCATTCCCCATATAGCAAAGGATATGGGCGAGTTGATGGAGGTCAGCATCTCAGGGGGTTGTCTAATAACTGGTGCGTGCTTCTGATAGCGGTCACACTTTTTTACATATTCTTTGGCATCAGCCATCATTTCTGGCCAGTAGAAGCCGAAACAGGTTATCTTATAAGCTAAGGCCCTGCCCCCCAAGTGTTGCCCACATATGCCTTCATGTACTTCTTCCAGAGCTAAGCGTGCCTCATCGGGCCTGAGACACCTTAAGTAGAGAACCACGAAAGATCTTTTATACAGAATTCCATCTATCAAAGAGTATCTTAGTGCTCGAACAACCAATTTTCGTGCTTCAGTAGAATCGTTCGGCAACCAACCGGTTTGAATGTGAACCTTAATGGGATCTATCCATGATGTCCCCAGGCTTATAGGAGCCACAAGCTTAACATCAATGCTCCGTGTTTTCAAAACGCGAAACTATACACTTCCAGAACTTTCTTCTATCTCAGATGAAGCAAACTTTGACAATGCATCTGCCTTAGCATTTTCCTCCCTTGGAATGTGCTCAACATGGCATTCATCGAATTGGGTCATTACGGCCCTTACTAGGCGGACATACTTAGCCATCGTACCATCCCTTGCCTCAAACTCTCCATTCACCTGGGATATGACCAGCTTCGAGTCTCCCATATGCTATCAGAGCTTCATATCCTGCCTCATTGTTTGTGGTCGGAAAATCTAACTTCATGGCATACTCAATCAAGATCCCATCAGGGATTTGTAAAACCAAACTTGTTCCACTTGAATTTGTTTTTGATTCCCCATCAAAATAGAGAACCCAATATTCTTTCTCCTTATCATCCTTCTCTTTGTCCCCTTTATCAACTTCCTCGTCTTGAGGCATGGTATCTTCCTGCCCCCCGACTTCTTGGATGGGTATGGTACATTCCACCACGAAGTCAGCTAATGCATGGGCTTTTATTGCCGTTCGGGGCTTATACTTGATGTCGAATTCTCCCAGCTCTATTGCCCACTTGATCAACCTCCCACTAGCCTTGGGACTATGAATGATATTTCTTAAGGGCTGATTTGTTAGCACCTCAATTTGATGAGCCTGAAAGTAAGGACGTAACTTTCTTGAAGCCATTACCAAGGCTAGAGCAAATTTCTCAATAGTTGAATAATTCAACTTAGCACCATGCAGAATTTTGCTGACATAGTATACGGGTTTCTGGATTTTCAGTTCCTCCTTAACCAATACAGCGCTCAAGGCACTTTCTGAAACGACTAAGTACAAGTATAAAACTTCATTTAAGACTAGCTTGGCCAACAACGGGGCCTGGGCCATATATTTCTTTAATTCCTCAAATGCCTTCTGGTTTTCCTCACTCCATACAAAGTCCTTAATGTTCTTTAGTGCCTTGAAGAATGAGAAGCACTTGTCTCCTGACTTGGAGATTGTAACGACTGGGAAATTTACGTCTGTATTATATTATATTTATAATAAATAAGGTGTGTTAATGTGTCATTTATGTGTGATTATCTGTTAAACCCTAATTGTTACGTGTTACGTGTATTCCGTGTCATTTCTGTATTTTAAAGTATTTTCCAGATGTTTTATTTCGTATTCATAGGTTTCATTTCAAACGTTTTACGACCTAAACCATGATTTTAAAGCCAGTATCTCAAATAAAATAATGGGCCTTATTTTTCATCAAACGGCTTTTACCATCGCATTATTCTGAACATCTAGATATTTTATAAATTTTCTCGTTTTGCGAAAAATGACTTTTCCGGGCCCCATTGGGTGTTAAAAACCCCACAAAAATCATATTTTTATTTTTATAAAATTATAGGACTTTTATTTATACCATTTCTTTGTATTTTTGCAATATTCACAATTTTTAGGAAATTTTGGTATATATATTGTATATATAAAATATTTATAAATTAATTTTTAATACCCAAAAATTATGAAAATTAGGGCCAAATATTTTTATTAGATGTACAATTAGCCCCTTAATTTTATTTAGGAGTATTATTTTTCACACTATAAATAGCCTAATTATCAGTTAATTATAATTATTAATTATTAAAAATTCTGCAAATTTCTGGAAATTCTCTGAAGAACAGTTCGGGTTGGAATTCGGGTCAGAAATCAATCGGTAATTTTGAACGTTTCTGAGCACCAAATCGATCGATGTGAGTATCCAAATCGATCCTCTCGAGTTGTTCTTTCGGTTTCTGGTATCAAAAACATGTTTTGATGTGTTAATTTTCAATTTTAATTTCTAGGGTTTATACCCGAATTGGTACTTTTTGATTCTGGGGTTATTTGTTGAAATTGATGATATGAATAGTTTTATTTGATTGTTTATGATTGATTCCTGCTAATTAATTTGACTGACGATTGTTTGAATCGATAAATCGATATCTAGGGTTTATGCGTTTCTTTAATTGATCATTTTCTATTATACAGATATCTGAGGTATGTTAGAGTATGAGGGTTTGATTGTAGAATTAATAAGCTTTATTTTGATATATTATTTGTAATTTTTCATGTATGGAATCGTGATTTTGAGTTTTGGCCGTACTTTTGTTTGATTTGATCGGAGAATTAGTTGTAGTGGTTATTAGGATTAGATATTAGTATGGTTGAATTGCTGGTGTGATTTTGAATGGATAGAGGGTCGAATCGATCCAAACGATCCCGTTTTGGCTATGAATCGAGCTCACCGGATTCTCGCCGGGTTTTGTTCTGTTTCACCGGGAAAGAAGATACAGGGGTGGACGGACGAGAAGAGCGACGGGGATGTGTAGCTGGAGTTTTGATAAATCGATTGGCAGCAAAAACGGACTGAAAACGTGTGGTTTCGTGCAAGAATTAGCCTCGCCGGAATCGAGCTCCGGTGGCCGGAACCTCGCTGGTTTCTGGGTTGTGAAGAACACCGGCGAGTTGTTCTTGCCAACCCGAACCCGACCCGGTGGGTTCTAAATTTTAACCCGGTTTCAATCCATTAAAACCCTAATTCCTTTTCTGATTTATGTTTCCAGAATTTTAGAATTTAGTTTTATTTTTATAAAAACAGAAATTAGTTTTTATTATTTCTGAAAATCAATTAAAAATTAGTTTTAAATTCTGTAATATATTATTAATAATTTCGGAATTATTTTCTTAAATTAGAAATTCGAATTTAGTTATTTAATTAATTATTTAACTACCTATTTAATCATATACCTATTTATTTATTATTTAATAGTTAAGTAATAATTAATTATTAAAGATTAAAATTTATCGAATAGTACGAGAAAAGATTCTATAATTAGGGGAATAAACGATTAACTCGTAATTATACGGGTATTTGAACGATAAATTCGATTATTATTATTAGTATTCGGACGATAGTTAATTATTCATAGCGAATAATTAAATTAAGATAGTTAATTTAAATCGTATAAATTGTAATAATAACCGTAATATTTCGATAATTATGCGAGGAATGCGAATAACTCGTAGAAATACGAGTAGTGGATCATTGAATTGAATTTTGATTCAATTAATAGTTGATTTATTAAATAATTAACGTATCAGCGGAGTGTATCGATTAATTATTTGTAAATAAACGATCTAATCAAATAAATAACGATAAGTTGTAAATATTGGTAATAAATCGTGATTAATCCTAATAATTAGGGATTAATTATTTTAAATTATTAAATAATTAATTATTAATTATTTATTAGTTATTTATTTATTAAATCATTAAAAGTGATTAATTATTCTGATAATTAATCAAATAACTTTCGATAAATCATAACATATTCATTTTAACTCCAAAAATTAAAAAAAAATTAAATTTGACTTGGGTTTTTCTTAAATAATTATTTTAGGATTTAAAAATTTGTAATAATTATTTATATTGAATAATAAATTGAATTATCAGTGTTTAATTGATATTAATTAGACCGTTAATCTGATTTGAGCGAAACGAAAGCCAATTGACTCAGAAAAATGAATTCTTTTCATTAAAAATAATATGAAGACCAAATTTCTTCTAGAAATTAGTTGACTTTATTAATTGCTTGATAATCAGTCAAAATGCGTGCCGAGACAAGTCCGAAAAATTTCAAAAAAATGGGAAATGAAGCAGATGGCAATCAGCGGAGCAATCAGCGAGTCGATTTTGATTCTAAAAATTATTCTAACTATAAAAATGATTATGTGCTTATGTGCTTATATTTATTATGTGGTTAATCGAGTCTTACTTGCTTATATGTAATATAAGAGTCAGTCATAAGTGTATGTGTAGATAATAGGAACGAAATGAAGTCGATTCAAGATTCAATTGAAGTACAAAATGACTTAACCAGTCTATTTTGCTAACAGAAGCTAAGCCAGCAAGGCAGGTCGAGTAGGTGATAGACGAAAGTGATTTAATTGCAGTAAGTCGCGCAGAAGGCAAGTTTCTCCCCTATTCCACTTTCAGAATAGTAATATTCATTTCAAATTCCTATTACGCTTGTACTCTTTTTCTTTTGTTCATATTTCAGTTCGATTCTTGAATTATTCTCTTCATTTGAATTCATTATTTATATTCCAATGGTTATTCACAAAAATTGATATATTCTGGTTATTTCAATATATCAAGGCATACCGATTGTTCCGGTTGCTATTCCAGGGACTGGATAATACTACTTTGGGGATTAAGTTTACTTAATCCTAAAGACCGTGACATAACCGGATCCTTGAGATGGGCCGTAGTGCCTGGGTGCCTGACGGGATCTATATAGTGAGATATAGATCTGCACTGTATCCTGGCTGATCAGCAGGGTATAGCTGCGAAATTGAGTCCAGTTTAGTTCGTTTGTACTCGCCAGTAATGGTCGTTTTACTATTCTCATGGGGTTATATCTTTGCAGATATACCCGGGTTACGGATTCATTTAAATTACTTTAACACTATTTATATTTTGTGGACTTGTTGAGCAATTTTTGGCTCACCCCTTTTTGTTGTTATTCACCTTATTATTTTCAGTTAAGAAGGAATATGAAACCCATCAGGACTCGAGTGGTAAAGAAGCGGGTCAAACCTCGGGATCCTCTCATACCCAAGGTGTTGATCCCAATCCAGGAAGAAAGCTTTGAGTTGCCCGAACAGGTGGAGTGTTGATAGATAGTGTGTGTGTTTGAATAAAAGCTGAACTTAGTTTAAAATGAATTAGATAATGGTTTGTAATAAAGAGAGTTGTGAGATTTTAAACTTGGTTTTGTAATAAAGTAGTTAGTGGTTCTTGTTTTCATACTTCAACCTAAAAAGATCCTGGTTAGTATTAAAGGGGTTTAGTTTCATTTCTTTATTATTTGTTAATCAGATTGAACAGGTTTGGAGATTAGCTAGTAACCCCAGACTTATACCCCGGGTCTGGAGGGCGTTACAGTTTGGCATTAGAGCTGTAGGTTTGGTCCCTGAAAACAAGAACATTAGGATTAAGATAAGATAGGGAGATCACATAGGATAGGGATAGTCAAATAGGAAGAATATTGTTAGGATGTAGGTCATATTAGAATAGGGAAGTATAAATCTTAGGATTATTTAGTGACCTTTTCTTTTCTTTGGTATATTATCAGATGGCATCTTCTGGTTATTATGCATCTTCCGAGAGGACAGTTACCGGGCCTGCAGCACCAGTTATACCTCCAGTATTTGAGTACATGTTTCCTCCTCTACCACCTCCACCATCATTGCCACACAATCCGGTACCACCAATACAGGGGATAGTTCATGACCCCATAGAGATATTTGATCCCTTTGAGTTCTTTGAGCTGATGGTTCCTTTACCAGTTGAGCATCAGTTTATTCCAGGTATTGAGCAGGAGTTACCACCACCGCCATTGTTACCTCCTATACCAGTGCATGCCCCAGAGCCGGATGTGTTTCAGATGATTCCAGTCGAGGGGATGGGAGAGCATGATGTGGATCTACAGTTAGGTTTACCACAGCAGGGTGCAGGTATACCGAGGGTTCCTTCACAGGAGTCAGTAGGTCAGGTTGCTCAGCCATATATGGTACCATACCATGAGTATAGAGTTATGAGGGATGATGTGGAGTATTGGCGGGCACAGTGTCGAGAGATTATGCATCTGTTTGATCAGAGGGACAGAGGACCGTTAGCGGCCCTACAGCCGGATTACTATATGAGACAGAGATTGCAGTCGGTGTTGATGAGTGCCACTTGGGAGCTTGATGATTTGACCCATGAGGGACCACCATCTTTTGCAGAGTTCTACCGGATATTCCGCTTGGCACAGACTTTGGTCCAGGCACTTAGAGAGGAGCTTAGGCGTATTCCGCCTGGGTTTTGAGATAGTGACAGTTAAGACAGTGACTTCAGAGTACAGATGTATATAGAGGCGGCATAGTATAACCTAGTGAGTAGTGTGTACGTGTGTACTAGTAGCCTAACCTGTATAGTACTTTAACATGTAGTGGTAGTATGACTTATGGCCGCGGTGATTACTAGCAGAGCGAGACTTTTTGTATCAAGCATTTACACCTGAGGCTGGTGTCATATATATAACTTAACTTTTTCAAATTTCTTTTATTTAAATTTCCGTCTTTACAGTTTTACAGCATTTAATTTCACTTTATTATTTTTCCAGCTTTCAATATTATAATTCCTGTTGAAAAAGAAAAGAAATATCCAGAAAAAAAAAGAGAGAGAGAACAACCATTTTATTTAACTGTTTATATTTCCAGTTTTTATATTCAGCAACTGTTTTCTTTATATAAATCATGTTATTAATACAGGATAAATTGTTTTCTTACCTACTATCAATTATTTATTAAATTATTAAAGAAATATCACTTGTTTTATTATCAGAAGAAGATGGCACCAAAAAGAAAGACTATGGCTGAGACCTCTAACAGCAATTCCGAAAGTCAGACTAATGAGACCATGAACCAAATGTTCCATCTGATGCAACAACAGATGGAAATAATGCAGCAGCAGATGCAGCATCAACAACAATAAATCCAACAACAAATGTTACAGCAGCCACCTCGTCATGAGCCTCAATTACCACCAGTATTACCTGTTGTTACTTTTAAGCAGTTTCAGGCAGTTAAACCTCCAGAATTTGACGGGTCTACTGATCCTATTAAAGCCACCACCTGGTTAAAAGAAATAGAGAAAGCTTTTGCATAAGTGAAGATAGGTGAGGACCAGAAGACTAATTTTGCTAGTTACTTGTTGAAGGGAGAGGCAAATTATTGGTGGGAATCTAAAAAGGCTTTAGAGGGTGAAGGTGTTATTACTTGGGATAGGTTCAAAGAGTTGTTTTTAGAAAAGCATTTTCCTCGCTACGTGAGAAATCAGATGCAGATAAAGTTTTTTGAACTAAAGTAGGGAAGTATATCCGTGACAGAGTATGAAGCCAAATTTAATGAGTTGGCTAGGTTCGTCCCAAAACAGATTGACACTGAAGAGAAACGAGTTCAGAGGTTTCAAGAGGGATTACGACCGTGGATCCGTGGACAGGTTACAGTTTTTGAATTAACCACATATACCGCCGTAGTCCAGAAAGCTTTAATCATCGAAGGAGAAAGTGAAAGATCTCAACAAGACAGAGGAAAGGGAAGTTTCCAAGACCGTTCCAACAGGAAGCCGGGATTTCAAGCTCGGGCAAATTTAAATTTCAAAAGGATAGGACAAGGTACACAAAAAGTAGGTAATCATTTCCAAGCCTCCAAGCAGCAGGGAATTGTTAAGGTTCCAGTGCCGTATTGCAAAACTTGTGGACGCAAGTATACCGACGTATGTATTAAAGTAGATGTGACATATTTCAAATGCAAGCAGAAAGGGCACTATTCTAATGAATGTCCAACAGGAAAAATAGCAGAAATCACTTGCTACCAATGCGGAAAGAAAGGGCATATCGCAAGGAATTGTAAAGGACCAGCAATGGCAGCAAGTATTCCGAAAGTATTGGCATTACCTCCGCCACCGCCGCCGAATCAACCCAAAGGAAGGACTTTCAACATGACAATGAAAGAAGCAGTGCAGAGTCCAAGTGTGATCGCAGGTACGCTTTTGGCGAACTCCGTAGATTCAAAAGTATTAATTGATTCTGGAGCTACCCGTTCATTTATTTCTGAAGAATTTCTTGAAAAATTACATTGCGAAATCAAATGGTTGGGCGAGACGTTAATTATAAAATTAGCGAATGACGGCCAAGTTCCAGTGGATCGAGTGTGTCCTGCGTGTGATATAGAAATAGTCGGACATCATTTTTCTGTAGACTTAATTCCTTTCAAGCTAGGAGAATTCGATATCATTTTGGGAATGGATTGGTTAGTGTAATATCCGGGATATATCGTGTGATTATTTTGCTATTAAATAATTATTATGTGTTTTCAGTATCTATTCTGTGAGTTAATTGTTAAATATGTTATTTGTACTTGGATATTCAAAAATAATGTTAATTGAGTATTTTAATTTTTATATGTCCAAAATAAAACATATATAATTGTCATATCTTCCTAATTATTTTTATGTTGATTTATGGATTTATAAGAATCATATGAAATTTCTGAAATCTTTTTCCGAGTATTTAAAACCTATTTTATAAAAACGGGAACCAACCTACATCACCCGTTGTTACGTTTTTGGAACCCGAAACTTTTCCGAGAACTCCTTCCTAACCTAATTCTAATATTCCGATCATATTCCATGTTTCGACTTTTTCGATCCGGCGTACGGTTTGTTCTGCGCGGGTCCCGGCGCAACATTTTCGATACACTATTCGTTCCGATAAATCAATAAAACCCGTATTTTCGATAAACGGGAGATTTTTATTAAACTATCCCAATTATCACTTCGTAGTACGTGTAACCAGGCGCTGAGACCAAGACCGCAGTACAAATTATACTGGTTTGGATAATTATCCCGAAAACCGATACCGTTTGAATCCATTTTTATAAATAAACGTACCGTTTTATATCCGGAATGATCCAACGGGATACTAATTTTCCGTAATTATAAATAGCCTTTTACTGTATTTTATTTCGTATCGAAATCATTTGCAGATAGTTAATTTTATAATTTTCTGAGAAAAACCCTAATTACATAAACTGTTCTAAGAATCAAACAGCAAAACGAAGGCGTTACTGATCTCTGTTTTCAAAGCTTGAGTAACCAAAACGAAGGATTTGAAGTGTTCTACCAGATTCTGAGCTTCGTTTTACTGTAGAAATCAAGGTTTATTTTCTATAATTTATTTATTTTCGAATTTTTGTTCGGATGATTGTTTGTATGATTTAATGATTGCATGTTGTAGAGCTTGTTTTCCTGATGATTTTGATATATTATACGTCTGATTTGGAGTTCAATAACATGCTCAAAAGTGGGTTTAATTTTCGAATTTCAAAATTAGGGTTTATAACCCGTATGAATTGTTCTTAATTGAAATTTGGGAGTTTCTTATTCTGGAATAGATTGATGTTGTGATATAGTGGATTGTATTCTCTGTGAAATTTGCAATCTAGTCGTATAAGTTTCATGAATCACCGAAGTCTGTAGAGAAGGGAGTTGTCTTTTGAAATTTTCCGAAGTTCGTCGGAAACTGGCAAACTTCACGGCCAAATTCCGGCCAACTCAGGGATGATTAGAACAATCTGTTGGCATGGTTGTATTCCTGGTAAAGTATAGATGTGATCTGGAGGTGTTGGTGGGGTGAGGACGCCAGAAACGTGTTCTCCGGCCATCCCTGTATTTTCCGGCGACGGGGCTGGAAAATTACAGTTTAGTACCTATAGTTTTGAAAACGATGTAGTTTGGCCCCTGAAGTTTCCAGAGTTTGCAAATTTAGGATTCCTGTTTTAAAAATGTTTAAAAATCATATTTTCTATTTATTTTTATTATAAAAATTTGTTTTTAATTTCTGAAAATTCTAAAAATTAGTATTTTAATTCTGAAAATTATTTTTAATTCAAAAATAAATTTGAATTAATTAGTTAATTAATTTCAGTTAATTTTTAATTGATTAATTGGTTAATTAATTCAAAAATTAATTGACTAATTGATTTAATTTATTATTAATTGATTTTAATTAATTACTTAATTAGATTTAATTATTTACAAATGATTTAAAAATTCCGAAAAATAGTTTCGAGCTTTAAAATATTATTCTAAATTATTTTTAAGGCTTGATAATTATTCTAAATTTGTTTCGGAGCCAGAATTGGCCAACCGAACCCTGTTTATTAACTCAAAATTGATCCAACGACGTGTTTTAATTCCAAAAAATGTTTTAAAAATCATTTTAAATACCAGAAAGCCTATTTATGACCCGAGACTTCTTTATAAACGATATGTCATTGATTACGTGATGTATTATGTGTTATACGTGACTTGTTGATTGACTATCGGTTTATATATTCGGCGTTTACTTGATTATTGCATAACTTTCAATCCGTTAATCGGATTTGGGTGAAACGAAGGGTAGATAGAAGTATGTGTTGAATAGAATCATTTGAGTTGATTATTGATAGATGCTTATGATATGTGAGCAGAAGAGGCAAGACGTAGGAAAGGGAAACAGGTAGTTGAGGAGTAAGACGATTGTGATTGGAAGCGAGTGCAGGATAGTAAGCTAATACCAGGCAAGTGTTCTGAACTTTCTCGAGATATTGTAGTACTTGATAGTCTTGTTGATATTGCAAGTGCTTTGAAGCACTGAAACCCAAACCCTGATTCCAGTTATTGTTCTTGAGCCATGAACCTTATTCTCTTTATACCCTTGATTGTTGTATACCCAAACACGAACCTCAAGTATACGATATTTCTCCACAAATTCATACAAACTAAATATTAAACACTAAACTAGATTGCTTACACATTCAAATCTTTGTATTTTATGCTGTGGAAGACCAAATCCTTGAAACCCTGAAACATTGATTCATTTTATCCAATTCTTTCATTACCTAGCATCCAAACTTTAAAAATACTCTGTTGATCCTTATGCAGATTAAAACCATTTCATTATGGAACATCAAATATTGTTAATGATTCTGGTTATTGCTAATTATTGTTTATTCTGTTATTATGTTAGAATTGGATTGTTTTTATAAAATTATGGACCAGATTCGTGGTCAGACCTTATAATGGTCAAGTTAGGCCAATGTGTGCCTTGGATCCAGTAGTTAGAGCAGTGATGTGTGCTTTGCTCGGGGTTAGTACGTGACTGATCAGCATCCTAACCCTGGTTTTTAATATGAAAATATAATATCCAATTCTAAATCATAATCCATTGTTCACTTGATATCATAATCATGTTCACTTGATGATCATTATTCTCAGTGTTGTCATTGTGACTTGCTGAGCTAGTTAGCTCATTTGTGCGATATTGTTTCTGTTCTTTTCCCGTTAAGAAGGAACCAGTTGGTACAGCGGATCCCCAGTCCAGCGCGAGAGCTAGGGGTTCAGGTTGATTGAGCTGAGCTAGTAGGCTTCTTTTGGGATAATTTAAGTCTGTAAAAGTTTGTAATAATGTTTAATACTCAGTTTTGAGTTTGGAATAGTTGGGATTTGAACGGTATGTAATATAAGTCGATGTGTGGCTTGTGTGCATACTTTAACCTGTTGCGATCCGTGGTAGTTGGTAAGTAGGGTCACTGCATATTATGATTATCTTTATTATTGTTATAAGCAGGTTATAAATAAGGCGTGTGTGTGGACCCCAAACTTCTGACCCGGGTTTGGAGGGCGCCACAGGTTTGGTATCAGAGCTACAGGTTATAAGTCACTGACACAAGGCTAGGTTGACGGGAATGGGTAGAGGGTTAGGATTAGAAGTAAGGAATAGAAAGATAGAACTTCGAGAGGTTGAGTGCTTCGGTATATCAGGTATTAGTGTAATTTGCGTTATGGTACGAGATTTTGATATTGCGATATGATTTCAGATAGCAGCGATGGCCGACTCTTTTATTCCCGTATCAGCTGATCACTCAGAGCCTTCAGTTGGAGTGCCGTCTTCCGATCCACGTCCTGTTGTTCCACCGGTGTTGGCTATATTACCTCCACCTGTGTTGCAGCCCGTACCATTGCAGGCTATTCCACCTCCAGGCATGAGGCCACCTGTCAGAGTACCCCCACCTGCTGATTCAGGCTTTACTAGTCATTCAGTCACAGGAGTACCTTTCCAGTTCTCTTCCTATCCTGTCCCATATCATCAGTTTGAGGCTTGCCTTATAGAGCAGCGATTCCTACAGGGTCAGATCCAGGAGTTATTGCATATCATGCGTACCAGAGAGATGGGGAGTGGTGAGAGGCGACTTAGAGAGAGGCTCCAGGTGTTTCGTAGAGCAGCTGCTGTGAGGATTGCTGAGGCTACACATGAGGACATCACCCCTGATTTCCTAGTGGAGTGGGCTAAGTGGGTTCTAGAGGAGCTTGAGGAGATAGGAGGTCCAGATTTGCCATGAGCCAGAGATTCAGAGATGGAGATATTGAACAGTGTTGTTATGCTTATGTAGTATGTACAGTAGTGTGTAGTGTGTATCAGTAGACTTTTGAGTTATATTTATAAACTAGCTATGCTGAATAGTGAGTAGGTTGTTGTACCCTTTTTGCTTTTACTTCCGAAGCATCTTTACGCTTGTACTACCTAAAACTTTTGATCTATATATATCAGTACCTTTTCCTTTCCATTACTGTCATTTACTTTATTACACCAGTTATACCCCTGTGATACCATGTACCCTGTTTTCCATAACTGTTTATATTCTGTAAAGAAGCATGCAATTTACTTAGTTACAACTGTTTTCAAAAAGAGATATTTTTGTTTTTCAAAACTGTTCTTTTATGCAAAAGATTGATTTAAAAGCTAAATAAGTTGATTGATTTTTACAAAATATGCCTCATAGAAGAAATACCCGCACCAACACCCAGAATGAAGAAACCAACAACAACAACAATAATAACCAAGATGATACAAATCCAAATATGAACCCAGGACCCATGGACCCAGCAATAGCCCAGATTCTTCAAATCTTGGCCCAACAAACAATACACCTGGTACAACAAAGACATACCAACCCCCAGGTAACTTTTAAAACTTTTCAAGCAGTAAACCCACCAGAATTCAAGGGTTCCTTAGAGGCAATTGAAGCAAATGTTTGGTTAAAGGAAATAGAGAAGGCATTTGCCTTAGGGAAAGTAAAGGAAGAACAGAAGGTTGAGTTTGCAAGTTATTATTTGAAGAATGAGGCCACATATTGGTGGGAGATGGTGAAGACATTGGAAGGTACAGATGTAATTACTTGGGAAAGGTTTAAGGAATTGTTTTTAGAAAAGTATTTTCCTCAGTTTGTTTAGGATCAAATGGAATTGAAGTTTTTAGAATTAAAGAAAGGGAACATGTCAGTAACAGATTATGAGGGTAAGTTTGAGGAATTGTCAAGGTATGTACCGTCGTATGTGGATACTGACAGGAAGAAGGCTAAGAGATTCCAGCAAGGTTTGAAACTATGGATCAGAGGGAAGGTATCCATTTTTGAATTGGATACCTATGCAGGAGTAGTACAGAAGGCTATGATCGTAGAGACAGAAAGTGAGATATTTCAGAAGGAAAAAGAAAGCAAGAAAAGGAAATTTGAAGGGAATGAGGGCCAGTCACAACCAGGGAAGTTTCCAAATTTTAAGAAGGGCAAGTTTCAGCCAGGGAGAAATTTTAATATCAGAAGACAGAATGCAGGAGACGGAGGCCAGAGCAACCGTCCAGTTAATGCAAATCAGCCGAATCAGTTGAGACTAACTTTTACAGATTGTCAGGTATGTGGGAAGAAGCATGGGGGAATTTGTAATAAGTTGAATGTGGTATGTTTCAAATGTAACCAGAAAGGGCACTATTCGAGGGAGTGCCAAAATCAGCCAGCAAAAGAGCCAGCAAATAAGGATCAGCCTATCCGGAATCCAGCAGTAAAGGTTCCAGCTATTGGATTTACGTGTTTTAAATGTGGGAAGCCAGGACATATGGCCAGGGATTGCAAGACACCAGCCCTAGTCAGTAATATATTGAGGATCATGGGATCTACCCCAACAGTGAATGAGACTCCAAGGGCTAGAGTTTTTGATATATCTGTGAAAGATGCTATCCGGGATACGGATGTCGTGGCAGGTACGCTTAATGTGAATTCTTTATGTGCCAAAGTGTTAATAGATTCGGGAGCAACCCGATCGTTTGTTTCACAAGATTTTGTTAGTAAATTAAATTGTCCAGTTGAGTATTTAAATGAAATAATGATTGTAGAATTAGCAAATCACGAACGTTTATCTGTTAATCAAGTTTGTGAGAATTGTGAGATTGAGATTTCTGGTAGTAAGTTTTGCGTAGATTTGATACCATTTAAGTTAGGGGAGTTTGACGTTATATTAGGAATGGATTGGTTATCTAAGCACGATGCCCAGATAGATTATTGCAATAAGAAGGTAATGGTGAAAACGCCAGACGAAAGGATAGTAACGTTCAAGGGACAGAAGCAAGTAAAGAAGTTCTTAACAATGATTCAAGCTAAGAAGTTATTATGACAAGGATGCGAGCATTTTATAGCATATGTGATTGACAGAAGTCAAGAACCAACAAAACTTGAAGATATTCCAGTTGTGAATGAATTTCCAGACGTATTTCCCGACGAGTTACCAGGACTTCCTCCAGATAGAGAAATTGATATTGCGATCGACTTAGCACCTGGAACAGAACCAGTATCCAAGGCCCCGTACAGAATGGCACCTGTTGAGATGAAAGAGCTAGCAAAGCAGTTGCAGGAGTTGTTAGAGAAAGGAGTAATCAGACCCAGTATATCCCCGTGGGGAGCCCCAGTATTATTCGTCAAAAAGAAAGATGGAAGCATGAGACTATGCATCGACTATAGGGAGCTCAACAAGCTGACAATCAAGAACAAGTATCCGCTACCCAGAATTGACGATTTGTTTGACTAGTTGAAGGGAGCCAAGTACTTCTCCAAAATTGATTTAAGATCAGGATATCATCAACTGAAGATCAAGCCAGAAGATATACCAAAGACAGCTTTTAGAATAAGATATGGACATTACGAATTTTTAGTGATGTCTTTTGGGTTGACCAATGCCCCGACAACATTTATAGACCTGATGAACAGAATTTTCAAGGAGTATTTGGATAAGTTTGTTATTATGTTTATAGACGATATTTTAATTTATTCAAAAACGGAAGAGCATCATGCAGAACATTTGAGGACAACTTTAGAGATTTTAAGGAAAAAGAAGTTATATGCTAAATTCTCGAAGTGTGAGTTTTGGCTACAGGAAGTTCAGTTCTTAGGACACATAGTCAGTAACGAAGGGATCAAAGTGGACCCGGCAAAGATCGAGGCAATTACGAATTTTGAGAGACCTAGAACACCCACTGAGGTAAGAAGTTTCTTGGGATTGGCAGGATATTATCGACGATTCGTTCAGAATTTCTCAAGGATTGCAACACCATTGACAAAGCTTACACGAAAGAATGAAAAGTTTATATGGAATGACAAGTGTGAAGGAAGTTTTTAGGAGTTGAAGCGGAGATTAATCACGGCACCTGTTTTGTCACTTCCAGACGATCAAGGGAATTTTGTAATTTATAGCGATGCTTCTCACAAAGGACTAGGATGTGTTTTAATGCAGCACAGAAAGGTGATTGCGTATGCGTCAAGGCAATGGAAACCACACGAACAAAAGTATCCTACTCATGATTTGGAGCTAGCAGCCATAGTTTTCGCTTTGAAGATTTGGAGACATTATTTGTATGGAGAAAAGTGTGAGATTTTCACGGATCACAAAAGCTTAAAGTACATATTCACACAGAAGGAACTTAATATGAGGCAAAGGAGATGGTTAGAGTTGATCAAAGACTATGATTGCTCGATTAATTATCATCCCGGTAAGGCTAACGTTGTGGCAGACGCATTGAGTTGGAAGGAAAGGTTGAATGTGTTATCAGTACCTGAAGATATATATAAGGAATTTCAGAAATTAGAATTGGAAATTAGAATTTGCAAGCCTGAGGAAGCGAAAGTATACAGTATGACTTTTCAACCGGAGTTATTGGAGAAAATAAAGAAATGTCAGGAAGATATAATGGATCAAGATATAAATCGTTAGGTAGGTGAAGAGTTATGCACGCAAAAGGATGATCAAGGTATTTTGAGGTTCTCATCTAGAATTTGGATTCCACTAGTGACGGAGCTAAAAAATGAAATTTTACAAGAGGCACATAGTTCAAGATATTCCATCCATCCAGGGAGTACCAAAATGTACAGAGATTTAAAGAAGAATTATTGGTGACCAGACATGAAGAGGGAAACTGCGGAATGGATTAGCAAATGGTATACCTGTCAGAGAGTTAAAGCAGAGCATCAGAGACCAAGTGGATTGTTACAGCTATTGGAGATTCCAGAGTGGAAGTGGGAACATATTGCCATGGATTTCATAGTTGGATTACCAAGGACAAGGGCTAATCATGATGCCATTTGGGTTATAGTGGATAGACTTACCAAGTCAGCTCATTTTCTGCTATATAAATGAAAAAAATTTGCTCGACAAGTTGGTCCATATGTACTTGAAGGAAATTGTAGTTCATCATGGAATTCCTGTGTCTATTGTATCTGATCGAGACCCAAGGTTTAATTCAAGATTTTGGAAGAGTTTTCAAGAATGTTTGGGAACAAGACTGAATATGAGTATGGCCTATCACCCCCAGACGGATGGCCAAAGTGAAAGAACGATCCAGACAATCGAGGATATGTTGCGTGTTTGTGCTATTGACTTTAAAGGAAGTTGGGATGAACATTTACCTTTGGTAGAGTTTGCTTACAACAATAGTTATCATGCCAACATTGGGATGCCACCCTATGAAGCCCTTTATGGACGCAAATGTAGATCTTCAATATATTGGGACGAAGTAGGAGAACGCAAGATACTTGAACCTGAACTGGTACAGCAGACAAAGGAAATTATTGAAATTATCTAGAAGAGATTGATAGCCACACAAGATCGTCAGAGGAAATATGCAGATCAGTCAAGGAAAGACATGGAATTTGAAGAAGGAAGCTTGGTATTACTGAAAGTATCACCATGGAAAGGACTAACGAGGTTTGGGAAGAAAGGGAAGCTAAGCTCAAGATATGTCGGACCTTTTGAGATCCTAAAGCGCGTTGGCAAAGTAGCTTACGAGTTAGCGTTACCACCGCACATGGAGCACATTCACAATGTTTTTCATATATCAATGCTCAAGAAATATAATCCAGACTCCGGGCATGTAATAGAATATGAGCCAATAGACCTTCAGGCAGATTTATCATATGTAGAGAGTATGATAGAGATTCTAGAGGAGAGAGATAAAATATTGAGAAATAAAGTGGTAAAGTTAGTAAGAGTATTATGGAGAAACCCAAAGGTTGAAGAGTCAACCTGGGAGTTAGAAAATGATATGAGAGAAAAGTACCCTCATTTGTTTTCTTAGGAGATTCTGAGGATAGAATCCTTTTAAGGGGGAAGGATGTAATATCCGGGATATATCGTGTGATTATTTTGCTATTAAATAATTATTACGTGTGTTCAGTATCTATTCTGTGAGTTAATTGTTAAATATGTTATCTGTACTTGGATATTCAAAAATAATATTAATTGAGTATTTTAATTTTTATATGTCCAAAATAAAACATAGATAATTGTCATATCTTCCTAATTATTTTTATGTTGATTTATGGATTTATAAGAATCATATGAAATTTCTAAAATCTTTTTCCCAGTATTTAAAACCTATTTTATAAAAACGGGAACCAACCGACGTCACCCGTTGTTAGGTTTTTGGAACCCAAAACTTTTTCGAGAACTCCTTCCTAACCTAATTGTAATATTCCGAGCATATTCCATGTTTCGACTTTTTCGATCCGGCGTACGGTTTGTTCTGCGCGGGTCCCGGCGCAACATTTTCGATACACTATTCATTCCGATAAATCAATAAAACCCGTATTTTCGATAAACGAGAGCTTTTTATTAAACTATCCCAATTATCACTTCGTGGTATGTGTAACCAGGCGCTGAGACCAAGACCGCAGTACAAATTGTACTGGTTTGGATAATTATCCTAAAAACTGATACCGTTTGAATCAATTTTTATAAATAAACGTACCGTTTTATATCCGGAATGATCCAACGGGATACTAATTTTCTGTAATTATAAATAGTCTTTTACTGTATTTTATATCGTATCAAAATCATTTGCATATAGTTAATTTTATAATTTTCAGAGAAAAACCCTAATTACATAAACTGTTCTAAGAATCAAACAGCAAAACAAAGGCGTTACTGATCTATGTTTTCAAAGCTTGAGTAACCAAAACGAAGGATTTGAAGTGTTCTACCAGATTCTGAGCTTCGTTTTACTGCAGAAATCAAGGTTTATTTTCTATAATTTTATTTATTTTCGAATTAAATTTATTAAAAATATGAATTTTTGTTCGGATGATTGTTTGTATGATTTGATGATTGCATGTTGTGGAGCTTGTTTTCCTGATGATTTTGATATATTATACGTCTGATTTGGATTTCAATAACATGCTCAAAAGTGGGTTTAATTTTCGAATTTCAAATTTAGGGTTTATAACCCGTATGAATGTTCTTAATTGAAATTTGGGGGTTTCTTATTCTGGAATAGATTGATGTTGTGATATAGTGGATTGTTCTCTGTGAAATTTGCAATCTAGTCGTATAAGTTTCATGAATCACCGAGGTCTGTAGAGAAGGGAGTTGTCTTTTGAAATTTTCCGAAGTTCGCCGGAAACTGGCAAACTTCACGGCCAAATTCCGGCCAACTCAGGGATGATTAGAACAATCTGTTGGCATGGTTGTATTCCTGGTAAAGTATAGATGTGATCTGGAGGTGTTGGTGGGGTGAGGACGCCGGGAACGTGTTCTCCGGCCACCCCTGTATTTTCCGGCGACGGGGCTGGAAAATTACAGTTTAGTACCTATAGTTTTAAAAAGGATGCAGTTTGGCCCCTGAAGTTTCCAGAGTTTGCAAATTTAGGATTCCTGTTTTAAAAATGTTTAAAAATCATATTTCCTATTTATTTTTATTATAAAAATTTGTTTTTAATTTCTGAAAATTCTAAAAATTAGTATTTTAATTCCGAAAATTATTTTTAATTCAAAAATAAATCTGAATTAATTAGTTAATTAATTTCAGTTAATTTTTAATTGATTAGTTGGTCAATTAATTCGAAAATTAATTGATTAATTGATTTAATTAATTATTAATTATTAATTGATTTTAATTAATTACTTAATTTGGTTTAATTATTTACAAATGATTTAAAAATTCCGAAAAACAGTTTCGAGCTTTGAAATATTATTCTAAATTATTTTTAAGGCTCGATAATTATTCTAAATTTGTTTCGGAGCCAGAACTGGCCAATCGAACCCTATTTATTAACCCGAAATTGATCCAACGACCCGTTTTAATTCCGAAAAATGTTTTAAAAATCATTTTAAATACCAGAAAGCCTATTTATGACCCGAGACTTCTTTATAAACGATATGTCATTGATTACGTGATGTATTATGTGTTATACGTGACTTGTTGATTGACTATCGGTTTATATATTCGGCGTTTACTTGATTATTGCATAACTTTCAATCCGTTAATCGGATTTGGGTGAAACGAAGGGTAGATAGAAGTATGTGTTGAATAGAATCATTTGAGTTGATTATTGATAGATGCTTATGATATGTGAGCAGAAGAGGCAAGACGTAGGAAAGGGAAACAGGTAGTTGAGGAGTAAGACGATTGTGATTGGAAGCGAGTGCAGGATAGTAAGCTAATACCAGGCAAGTGTTCTGAACTTTCTCGAGATATTGTAGTACTTGATAGTCTTGTTGATATTGCAAGTGCTTTGAAGCACTGAAACCCAAACCCTGATTCCAGTTATTGTTCTTGAGCCATGAACCTTATTCTTTCCATACCCTTGATTGTTGTATACCCAAACACGAACCTCAAGTATACGATATTTCTCCATAAATTCATACAAACTAAATATTAAACACTGAACCAGATTGCTTACACATTCAAATCTTTGTATTTTATGCTGTGGAAGACCAAATCCTTGAAACCCTGAAACATTGACTTATTTTATCCAATTCTTTCATTACCTAGCATCCAAACTTTAAAAATACTCTGTTGATCCTTATGCAGATTAAAACCATTTCATTATGGAACATCAAATGTTGTTAATGATTCTGGTTATTGCTTATTATTGTTTATTCTGTTATTATGTTAGAATTGGATTGTTTTTATAAAATTATGGACCAGATTCGTGGTCAGACCATATAATGGTCAAGTTAGGCCAATGTGTGCCTTGGATCCAGTAGTTAGAGCAGTGCTGTGTGCTTTGCTCGGGGTTAGTGCGTGACTGATCAGCAGCCTAACCTTGGTTTTTAATATGAAAATATAATATCCAATTCTAAATCATAATCCATTATTCACTTGATATCATAATCATGTTCACTTGATGATCATTATTCTCAGTGTTGTCATTGTGACTTGCTGAGCTAGTTAGCTCATTTGTGCGATATTGTTTCTGTTCTTTTCCAGTTAAGAAGGAACCAGTTGGTACCGCGGATCCCCAGTCCAGCGCGAGAGCTAGGGGTTCAGGTTGATTGAGCTGAGCTAGTAGGCTTTTTTTGGGATAATTTAAGTCTGTAAAAGTGTGTAATAATGTTTAATACTCAGTTTTGAGTTTGGAATAGTTGGGATTTGAACGGTATGTAATATAAGTAGATGTGTGGCTTGTGTGCATACTTTAACCTGTTGTGATCCGTGGTAGTTGGTAAGTAGGGTCACTGCATATTATGATTATCTTTATTATTGTTATAAGCAGGTTATAAATAAGGCGTGTGTGTGGACCCCAAACTTCTGACCCAAGTTTGGAGGGCGCCACAGTTAGCATGTCATAATGCTCAGATAGACTGCGCGAATAAGAAAGTCAAATTACGAACTGCGAAAAATGCAACGGTAATATTCAAGGGCGAGAAACAGCGGAAGAAATTTCTGACCATGATGCAGACTAAACGATTGCTTCGACAAGGTTGTGAAGTATACGTAGCTTATGTTTTAGATACTGAAAAAGGAAGTCCTAAAATAGAAGACATTCCAGTTGTGTGTAAATTTCCGGACGTCTTTCCAGATGAGCTTCCAGGGTTACCGCTAGATCGAGAAATTGAGTTCACGATTGATCTAGCACCAGGTACAGAACCAGTTTCGAAAGCTCCATATCGAATGGCTCCAGTCGATATGAAAGAATTGTCAAAGCAACTGCAAGATCTTCTAGACCGAGGCATCATACGACCTAGTGTATCCCCATGGGGTGCACCGGTGTTATTCGTGAAGAAGAAGGATGGCAGCATGCGATTATGCATCGACTATCGGGAGTTAAATAAACTCACCATCAAGAATAAGTATCCTTTACCGAGAATCGATGATTTGTTCGATCAACTAAAAGGAGCCGCATGGTTTTCGAAGATAGATTTGCGATCAGGCTATCACCAATTGAAGATTAAAGCCAAAGATATTCCAAAGACTGCATTTCGTACGAGATATGGACATTACGAGTTTTTGGTAATGGCATTCGGTTTGACAAATGCGCCAGCTGCATTCATGGATTTAAAGAACAGGGTATTCAAGAAATATTTGGACAAATTCGTGATTGTATTCATTGATGACATCTTGATTTATTCCAAGACCGAAGAAGATCATGCAGAGCACTTGAAGATAGCTTTGGAAATTCTGAGAAAAGAGCAACTATACGCAAAATTCTCCAAATATGAATTCTGGTTGAAAGAAGTACAATTTCTAGGGCATATCATCAGTAGAGAAGGCATCCAAGTCGTTCCAGCGAAGATTGAAGTTGTATTAAATTGGGAACAACCAAAGAAACCGACAGAATTTTGAAGTTTCTTGGGATTGGCAGGGTATTATCGAAGATTTGTCAAAGATTTTGCGAAAATAGCAACGCCGCTGACCAAGTTAACTCGAAAAAGTGAAAAGTTTTATGGAATGATTAATGTGAAGAAAGTTTCCAAGAGTTGAAGAATCGGTTAGTAACCGCACCGGTACTAGTATTGCCAGACGAGGAAGGGAATTTTGTCATTTACAACGACGCTTCGTATCGCGGACTAGGATGTGTATTGATGCAGCACGGCAACGTCATTGCATATGCTTCGAGACAACTTAAACCTCATGAACAAAAATATCCCACTCATGACCTGGAATTGGCAGCGATCGTATTTGCATTGAAACTTTGGAGACATTATCTCTATGGTGAAAAATGCGAAATCTACACGGATCATAAAAGTCTGAAGTATATCTTTACGCAAAGAGAGCTGAACATGCGACAACGTCGATGGCTGGAATTGATTAAAGATTACGATGTCATGATCAGTTATCATCCAGGGAAAGCAAATGTTGTAGCAGATGCGTTGAGCAGAAAAGAAAGATTGAATTGGTTAACCTAATGCGAAGAATTAACCAAGGAATTCAACAAATTAGAAATCGAGATTCGTATTCCCAATGAATCTGTAGAAGCTATCTACGCTATGACTTTCCAACCGGAGTTGCTAAAGAAGATTCGCCGCTGTCAAGAAGAAGTGATGGGTCAAGATGATGACCTAACGGGAGAAGAGATCACAACTCAGAAAGATAATGAAGGAATTTTACGCTTTGCATCAAGAATCTGGATCCCTAATGTGGCAGAATTAAAAGAAGAAATATTGCGAGATGCGCACAGTTCGAAGTATTCTATTCATCCAGGAAGCACAAAAATGTATCGCGATCTGAAGAAAAACTTTTGATGGCCCAACATGAAGAAGGAAATACCAGAATGGGTAAGTAAATGCTACACATGCCAGCGAGTTAAAGCGGAACATCAACGTTCGAGCGGATTATTACAACCGTTAGACATTCCAGAATGGAAATGGGAACATCTAGCGATGGATTTTGTAGTAGGACTACCGAGGACTAGGGCAAATTATGATGCAATATGGGTAATCATTGATAGACTCACGAAGTCGGCACATTTTCTACCGATTAATGAAAGATGTTCACTCAACAAGCTAGTGCACATATATTTCAAGGAAATTATGATGCGACATGGAGTTCCAATATCTATCGTGTCTGATCGAGATCCTCGTTTCAATTCAAGATTTTGGAAACAATTTCAAGAATGTCTTGGAACTAAATTAAACATGAGTACCGCTTATCATGCGCAAACCGATGGGCAAAGTGAAAGAACTATCCAAACGATTGAAGACATGCTACGAGTTTATGCGATCGATTTCGAAGGCAGTTGGGATGAGCATTTACCTTTGGTGAAATTTTCTTATAATAACAGCTATCACGAAAGCATTAGAATGCCACCGTACGAAGCATTATACGGGAGAAAATGCAGATCACCAGTACATTGGGATGAAGTTGGAGAACGCAAGATTTTGGGTCCAGAATTAATTCAACAAACTAAAGAAAAGATTGAACTCATTCAAAAATGACTCGATGCAACACAAAACAGGCAACGCAAACATGCAGACCAAGCAAGAAAGGATATGGACTATCAGGAAGGAGAAAACGTATTACTCAAAATATCGCCATGGAAAGGATTGACTAGATTTGGAAATAAGGGTAAATTGAAGCCACGATACGTCGGACCGTTTGAAATTTTGAAGAAAGTGAGAAAAGTTGCGTATGAATTAGCTTTACCGCCTCATATGCAACATATTCACAATGTGTTTCAC